>NC_066581.1:218340168-218640168 GCF_024323335.1 Lathyrus oleraceus | reverse complement strand
AAAAGGGCTCCCTTAGAGTACTAAGGATGTTTTGGGTGCTTAAAACATTCCCATTGCATAACCAACCCCCGTACCCAAATCTCTGACATTTTTATTAGTTTTTGATTTGATAAAACTTCTTGGTTTTTGTTCCCTTTCTAACCTTTCCCTTGGATAAATAGAAGTGCGGTGGCGACTCGAATTGTATGATTTACTTTTGATTTAGTCAATACATCTAAAGGTAACGAATACCCCGCTACACCGACAAGTTAGAAAGAACATCCAAGAGATGCTTGATCAGGGAATGATTGAAATACTTCAGAATCGTAATGAGGACGAAGTTGATGTAATTACTCCTGTGTTTAAACTTCCTGAGCCTGTTGTCGTCAAGTATGATGGCAGCAAGAAGAAGGTATCACAAGCTCTTGTGATCAAGCCAGCGGGCCCTGTGCCGTATGTATCAGACAAGGCTGTTCCCTACCGATATAATGTTGTAATGCTGGAAGATGGAAAGGAGGTGTCGTTGCTCTCAACTTCTGTAGTGAACATTTCGGATTTCAATGGTGTGACTTGTAGCGGTCGTGTTTTCTCGGTGCAGCCGAAATCCCACGAAGATGTTGTGAAGAGAACTGTTGTTAATCCTGCCGGTCCCATGGGGACTTCTTCTTAAAACAATTCTGATCCTGTTGTGAAGGGTGTTGACCCAATTGTTGTGAAGAATAGCAATACTCCTATCCTCGTTGGCCAGTTTGGCATGTTGAGAGAGGATGGTGATGAGATGTTGAGGCTCATCAAGAGAAGTGAATACAATGTTGTTGATCAGTTGCTACAAACTCCATCAAAGATATCTCTCTTATCTTTGTTGATGAATTCCGAGCCACACCGTGAAGCTTTGCAGCGGGTGTTGGACGTGGCATACGTGGACCACGATGTCACAATAGAACAATTTGATAGCAATGTTGCAAATATAACCGCTTGCAACAACTTGAGCTTCTGTGATGCTGATCTTCCCGAGGAGGGAAAAGACCACAATTTGGCTTTACACATTTCAATGAACTGTAAGGATGATGCCTTGTCCAATGTGTTGGTGGACACATGATCATCACTTAATGTGTTGCCAAAATCCACTCTGGCTAAACTTTCATACCATGGGCCTCCCATGAGGCAGAGTAGAGTGGTGGTTAAGGCGTTTGATGGATCGCGCAAAACTATGATCGGCGAATTAGAACTCCCGATCAAGATTGGACCTAGTGATTTCCATATCACTTTCCAGGTCATGGATAGTCATCCGTCTTACAATTGTTTGCTTGGTAGACCGTGGATTCACGAGGCAGGCGCCGTGACATCCACCCTACACCAAAAGTTGAAATTCGTGAAGAATAAGAAGTTGGTGGTGATATGGGGAGAGAAGGCTCTCCTGGTCAGTCATTTATCTTCCTTTTCCTACATTGGTGTTGAGGATGAGGTTGGGACTCCGTTCCAAGCCTTATCTATTGCTGAGCCTTCGAGGAAAGGACTTTCTTCATTTGTCTCCTATAATGATGCAAAGTTGGCCATTGAGCATGGTGCAACTACTGGTTTGGGGAAAATTATCAAGTTGGAAGATAATAAATCCCGAGCTGGCATAGGGTATTCTTCTAGTGTTTCCAATGAGCGTGGGTTGTTCTAGAGTGGAGGTTTCATCCACACTGTTGAAGATCAGGAAGCTGCAGCCATTGTTGAAGATGATGAAGAGGAAGACCTTGGAAACTGTCATACCTGGTGGAATCTGCAATAATTGGGTCGCTATTGATGTTCCAACAACTATCCATAAGTCCATTTAATATGTTCATTTTGTTTGAAAACCCTTCTCCCATGCCAAAGGAGAAGTGAAGACATTGTTTGCATAATTTGATTAATACAATGGTATTCATTCAATAATACAATGTTAAATGTTTGTTTTTCCAAATTATTTTTGCTTTTTGCTTTTTGCATGAAATTGGTGATCAAAATAAAACCCTAAAAAAGAGAATAAAATTAATCTTTTCATCTGCATAGTGATTTGCCTTGTTTGAATTCTGAAATCTATTTTATACTCAAAATCATTATGCAGGTTGATCAAACCCATTGAACATAATGATCCAACACCATCTCCCAAATTTGAATTCCCTGTATTTAAGGCGGAAGAAGATGATGTTGAAGAGATTCCTGATGAGATTACCCGTCTGCTTGAGCACGAGGAGAAGATCATTCAGCCACATCTTGAGAATCTGGAAACAGTCAACTTGGGGTCTGAAGACTGCATCCGTGAATTGAAGATTGGGGCACTCCTTGAAGAGTCTGTTAAGAAGGGGTTGATTGAGTTGCTACGAGAATATGTCGACGTCTTTTCCTGGTCGTATGAAGACATGCCTGGTCTAGATACTAATATCATGTAACATTTCTTGCCGTTGAAGCCTGAGTGTGTGCCTGTGAAGCAGAAGCTCAAAAGAACTCATCCCGATATGGCAGTGAAGATTAAATAAGAAGTTCAGAAGCAAATTGATACGGGGTTTCTCGTGACTTCTACATATCCTCAATGGGTGGCCAATATTGTGCCTGTGCCTAAGAAAGATGGAAAAGTACGAATGTGTGTGGACTACCGTGACTTGAATAAAGATAGTCTAAAAGATGATTTTCCTCTACCACACATTGATATGTTGGTAGACAATACAGCTAAATTCAATGTCTTCTCATTTATGGACGGATTTTCCGGCTATAACCAGATTAAAATGGCACCCGGGGATATGGAGAAGACAACATTTATCACACCTTAGGGAACATTCTGTTATCGAGTGATGCCCTTCGATTTGAAGAACGCCGGAGCCACGTATCAACGAGCTATGACTACCTTTTTTCACGATATGATGCACAAGGAGATTGAGGTGTATGTTGATGATATGATTGCAAAGTCGAAAACGGAAGTTGAACATGTATAACACTTGTTGTAGCTTTTCCAGAGTTTGAGGAAGTACAAACTCCACTTGAATCCGAACAAGTGTACATTTGGAGTCCGTTCCGGTAAGTTATTGGGCTTTATTGTCAGTGAGAGAGGTATTGAAGTTGATCCTGCCAAGGTCAAAGTAGTACAAGAGATGCATGTGCCCAAAACCGAGAAGCAAGTCTGAGGTTTTCTTGGTCGCTTGAATTACATTTCGAGATTTATATCTCACATGACTGCCACGTGTGCGCCTATATTCAAGCTCCTTCCGAAAGATCAGTGTCATGATTGGACCGAGGATTTCCAGAAAGCTTTTGACAGTATCAAAGAGTATTTGTCTGAGCCTCCGATTCTATCTCCGCCTGTTGAAGGGAGACCATTGATTATGTACTTGACTGTGCTTGATGATTCCATGGGATGTGTATTGGGTCAGCAAGATGAATCAGGGAAGAAAGAGTATGCAATATACTACTTCAGTAAGAAGTTTACTGACTGTGAGTCTCGGTACTCAACGCTTGAGAAAACATGTTGTGCTTTGGCTTGGGCCGCTAAGCGCTTATGCCAGTATATGCTGAATCGTACAACTTGGTTGATATCCAAAATGGACCCAATCAAGTATATCTTTGAGAAGCCTACTTTAACTGGGAGGATTTCCCGTTGGCAGATGTTGTTATCTGAGTATGATATTGAGTATCAAGCTCAAAAAGCTATTAAAGGTAGTATCTTAGCTGACCACTTGGCACATCAACCAATTGAGGATTATTAGTCTGTTCAGTATGACTTCCCGGATGAAGAAATTATGTATTTAAAGATGAAAGATTGTGATGAGCCTACTCTCGATAAAGGGCCAGAGCCTGGTTCCCGATGGGGTATGGTGTTCGATGGTGCTGTGAATCAGTATGGAAATGGTATTGGGGCAGTGATTATTACTCTTCAAGGCACACATTTTCCTTTTACAACAAGGCTAACTTTCAAATGAACGAATAATATGGAGGAGTATAAGGCTTGTATTATGGGTTTGGAAGAGTGTATTGATCTTAGGATCAAACATCTTGATGTTTATGGTGATTCGACCCTTGTTGTTAATCAGATTAAGGGTGAATGGGAGACGAATCAGCCTGGCCTCATCCCATACAGAGATTATGTGAGGAGGATTTCAACTTTCTTTACTGAGGTTGACTTCCATCATATTCCTCGAGATGAGAATCAGATGGCAGATGCTCTTGCTACGCTTGCTTCAATAATTGTGGTGAAGTATTGGAATAAAGTCCCCAATATCACCGTGATGCGCTTGGATAGACCAGCTCATGTGTTTCCAGTTGAAGAAGTGAAAGATGATAAGCCATGGTATTATGATATCAAGTGTTTTCTTCAGAGTCAGATTTACCCGCCTGGGGCATCTGTTAAAGATAAGAAGACTTTGAGGAGATTATCTGGTAGTTTCTACCTCAATGGTAATGTGCTTTACAAGAGGAATTTTGACATGGTTCTACTCAGATGCGTGGATAGACACGAAGCAGACCTGTTGATGACTGAAGTCCATGAATGTTCATTTGGTACTCATTCTAATGGAGATGCCACGACAACGAAGATGTTGAGAGCAGGCTACTATTGGCTGACAATGGAGTCTGACTGCTGCAAATATGTGAAGAAATGCCACAAGTGTCAAATTTATGCGGATAAGATTCATATTCCCCCGACACTTCTGAATGTTATTTCCTCACCATGGCCTTTCTCCATATGGGGAATTGACATGATTGGCATGATTGAACCAAAGGCGTCAAACGGTCACCGTTTTATTCTCGTAGCTATTGATTACTTCACCAAGTGGTTGAAGCGACATCATATGCGAATGTGACTAGGCAGGTGGTTGTGAAGTTTATTAAGAACCAACTTATATGCCGATATGGTGTGCCAGACAAGATCATTATCGATAATGGATCTAACTTGAACAACAAAATGATGAAAGAACTGTGTAGCGAGTTCAAGATTGCACATCATAATTCTTCTCCCTATAGACCCAAGATGAATGGGGTTGTTGAAGCTGCTAACAAGAACATCAAGAAGATTATTCAGAAGATGGTTGTTACATACAAAGATTGGCAGGAGATGCTGCCATTTTCTTTGCATGGTTATCGTACATTTGTCCGCACTTTAACAGTGGCAACCCCTTTTTCTCTTGTATATGGCATGGAGGTTGTGCTCCCCGTGGAGGTTGAGATCCCATCAATGAGAGTCTTTATGGAATCCAAGTTGAATGAGGCTGAGTGGGTTCAGAGTCGTTATGACCAGTTGAACTTGATCGAAGAGAAGAGATTAACTGCCATATGCCATGGTCATCTATATCAGCAAAGGATGAAGAAAGCATTTGATAATAAGGTCAAGCCTTGTGTGTTTCGAGAAGGTGACCTCGTGCTCAAGAAAGTTTCGTCTTTCGCGCCCGATTCCAGGGGCAAGTGGACTCCAAACTATGAAGGTTCATATGTTGTTAAGAGAGCCTTTTCAGGCGGTGCTTTGGTGCTTACAACTATGGATGGGGAGGATTTCACTCGTCCTGTGAATTCAGATGCAGTCAAGAAATACTTCGCCTAAAAATAAAAACAGAATAGCTCGCTAAGTTGAAAACCCAAAAGAGCGGCTTAGGCAAAAATGAGCGTCTAGGTGGATTGAAAATCCGAAAGGGCGGTCCAGGAAAAAGTTAGAGACATGAAAAAAAAATGAATATATATCCCGCTAGATTGAGTACCTCACCCTGGGGCAATCTAGGCAAAAATTAGGGATTTGGCAAGTAACTGCATCCTAACAAGACTTTGTTCTTCAACTGTCATCTATCAAAGATTCTCGCTAAGTCATCGTCAACTGAAGCTTCAAATACATTGGATTCGGAGTTGGTGGAGAAATGGTCATTATGTTTAATGTAGCCTTTTTCCAATATATATCACCAATTTCAAATTTGTAAAGATCCATGGAGCCTCGCCATATGCGGGCTACCATTATATTAAATAAATTTGAGCCTTTATCCAATTCTTGTCACTCTTATTTGTTTCTGTTTAACAAATGTTTGCATGTTTTAATTGATAAATATCATTGTTTTAAACGAATAAAGTTTTTATAGACTGTTTTAAACAAAGTGAACATTCACGATGACTAAAAGGATAGTTGGAACGTCTTCAGTGATCTCCCAAGGATAGTACGATTTCCAAAAGGGTGGGACATTTGCTCATTTTCTGGAATTCTTATATCCTCTTCATCAGCTTTCAAGTTGTCTACCCAGCGAGCGCAAGAAAGAGTGATACATCATCAACTTTCTAAAGAGTCTGACACTAGCATCTGTGTTTTATTAAATTATATGATTGTCATCCCTTGTGTGGACTGACCTAAAATCCCTTATAGATTGATAAAAGTCGATATGCTATCTATTCACGAGGAAGTTTGTCTTTCCCCGGTATGAGTAGAAGTCCCCAGCGGAGTAAGCATGTGTTCCCTGCATAGCTGTCTTTCCAGATTAATTGTCTCTTCAAGCAGGAAGTTTGTCTAGAGCAGTTGGTGAAGGGCTTGTTCCCCTTTACATACCCGGTACTATAGCGTGTTGACGAAGGATTCGTTTCCGTTTCCCTCAGTCAGGACAGTTCCTTCGGGAGTACTAGTAATTTATCCCCAGTAGGGTCGCCTACAGTCCATCCCTAGTAGGGTTTCCTGATCCGAGCTTCACAATTTGTATCCCCTCCGAGTCTGAGATCTCTTCCAGTATTGGAAGGCGATGAGGAAGATTGTGTTGTATCCTTCCCTAGCAGAGCAATTTATTCTTTCTCCCTTTAGCAGAGATATCTCTCCAGCAGTTAGAAGTGAGTGTTTGATTGATGTGTATCTGTTTGGTGGTTATTCCCCATGGAGTCTCACCTTATTCCTTGATAAGATCCCCAGTAGAGTTTCTTCTACGACAGATCTTATTGATATCCAGTCACTTGCCCCCGAGAATTGTTCGAAGATCCCCGACAGTTGGTAGTTGTGACCTTTGCATATCCCCAACGGTGATCTATGTCTCCTGATATTAGATCATCCCCATCAGGACTGATTTCTTCTGTGGGCCTGGTCCTTCTCTTTTGAGATGTTGTGCCAGATGTCCGTTTGTGGCTCTTGAACCTGTTTGTGTTAGATATGTTTGTCTGTCAGCATTAGTCATACATAAACCACGCATATACATGGATAATCATAGCATTCAGATATTCATTTTGCATTCTTTTCCATATATCTTTTCTTGTTATCTCCTGCTATTGGTGAAATGTTCTTCCCCAAGTAGATGTTTGTGTCTGATCTCTCCATATAGAGTCAGCCCCATAGGCAGAAAGTGTTTATCTTCTTTTCTTTATTCCCCACTGAGTTATGTCCTCGTGGATGATTATTGTTTCCGTTTCCTTCCAAGTTGTGTATTGGGATGGAGTTACTCCCCTGAGTTATATCCTCATCGGGTTGAGTCTTGTTTGATTGTGTCTTTCTAGTTTGTTCCTAGATTGACTCCTTTCTTGTTATTCCCCTGCAGTTCCCTGTGGTTTAGCTGTTCAATTGCTTAGTAACCAGTAATTGTCCATCTCTTCCCTAGTGGACTTGGTGGCCTTCTACCCAGTAATCGGTAGTCATAAGTCTTATTTCTGTGGTTTTCTACCCAGTAACCGGTAGATGTAATCCTCATCTTTGTTGTTTATCTTTACCCAGTAACCGATATTGATATTCCTTCGTTTTTTAGTATACCACCCAGTAACCGGTGATACATCTCTTGGATAATTGCTCTTATCAAGCAATTCATCCCCCGCCGAGTCATCTTTCATTTACCCGTATTTGGTAATGACTGTTTCTTCTTTTGATTGGTCATCATTTTGTACCCAGTAACCGGTATCCCAATGTCCTCTCTTATTGGTTGATTTATCCTTTATTAACCCAGTAACCAGTTGTGGATAATCTTCCATGCGAGTATGTTATCTACGTTCTGACAGTAATAGATAATATATCTCATACGCTCTTCAGTCGAAGTCTTTGGCTTCCCTAGTTGAGTAAGATTCGCATTTCCTCGTGGAATCGAATGCCCATCCTGTAAGTCGAGTTTGCTTTTTCATCCCTCCTTTCGGATGATGAGTGTCTTGAATATGTTCCCCAATTCACGCCTGGTTGGTCACCTATTATATGCCCAGTAACCGGTATCCCTGGTGTTCCTTCCTTCTGCTCCCTATTATGACTTTTTTTGTCCCCTGTGGAGTCAGATTTCCTAAGTTGAGATGTGCCTTTTGGGTCCTCGTCAGATGTTTCGCATGATTGATATCTCTCACCCTTATACCGGTCTTAGATACTCTTTCTCCCTGAGCTTGTTGTTCTCTCACCCAGTAATCGGTGTTTTGATAACATGTCTCTCTTTGAGTTTATTATCCAGTAACCGGTAATATCTCGTTGTTTCTTCCTTAGCTGAGTCCTTTGTGGAAATTCCCGTCTGAGTCTGGATTTTTATCTGAAGTATCCTTTGTGGATAGTTTAGCTGTATTGGTATACTCCCTAATACATGCATCTTTAATTCAGCTCGAGTCTTTCCATTGATTTATTTTCGTGGAATCCCTTCGTGTCTCCCAGCAAGTTTTCAAGTCGTGACCTGTTCACGCATTTTTTACCCTATTTTCCCCCAGAGTCTCTGTCTTTCTAGTGAGTGTGTTACTCCTGAGGATTTTTCAGTTTCTCCTGATTTCTTTTCCTTCGTGGCAATTATTCACCATGAAGATTCTATTTTGCATACATGCATTTGCAGCATGAGGTCTCTTAGGGACCAAAATTCGTCTCTTTGTTATTATTTAAGCCCATTCTACCTCGTCGAGACGAAGATTTTAACCTTCATATCTCCGGCTAGAATGACATTAAATAGGGGCATCTGTAAGACCATAACTTTGACCCTAAGATCCCTCATGGCATCATATCATTTGCTCAATGCATTGCCTCGAGGATCATAGAATGTTTGGCTCCTTAACCCTAGGGGTGGGACTTGTGTGAGTGTTTTGAGACCACCAAGCATGCTTATAGGGTATATTATTGCTTTTCTTATTTGTTTACTAACCAAAAGCACAAATATATGTCCCTAACTCTTTTTGTTTTGAAGCTCAAGTGATCATGTGCTCCAATGCTCCTAGGAGGCTCCTAAGCTTAATGAAGTGGCTAGATGAAGATGAAACCAAGCATGACAATGGCCCACAAAGTTCCTAATCATCATATATGTCTCCCAAGTATCTCAATTTGCCAATTTGATCAAGATAACTCAAAGGGATTGAGGATTGTTTCCCAAGGAAACCCTAATTCAATTGTGCTTTGATTGTGCCTTGCTCATAAAGCAACCTCAACTTATGATCAAATCCAATCAAGGGAAGTTATTTCATTCATAATTTTATGCATATATTATCATATTTTAAGATCCTCAATCATTCATTCATCAAGAATTGAAGTTTGGCCTTGAGAAGTTGACCAGTCAAGCCATCTGACTAAACTGAAGATGACTAAGACGCAACTTGTTATGTGTTTGTCAAATGAAGATGACCCAAAGAGAAAAAATGTTCTTAAGAACCATATGAACAACTTTCATGTTCATAAAAAATCCATTTTAAACTTGGAAAGTCATCATTCATTTCAAAACATTATAGGTCATTTTGACTGAAACCCTAATTTTGGGTCAACTTCCGAAGGACCTAACTTCCTTAATTTTTATGATTTTGAGGTGATACAATATGCATTGGAAAGCTTACGATGTCTAACTCAAATTTTATGTTGGACAAATTTTTATTATCCTAAAAGAAACACATGTGATAATACAAAACATTATAGGTCACTTTGGACCTAAGTCATTGAATTTGAAAAATGTCCAACTTCGGGTGCCCATAACTTTCTCATGAAAAATCAAAACGATGCAAATTTAAAGTCTAAATTGATTTTCTTGAAATTATCTACAACATTTATGTTGGAGGTTTTTCTATTTTAGTCTTGCATCAATGAAACAAAAGGGCTTGAAGTTGCTTGCTTTTGGTAAAAAATTTCAAAAAGAACCTAGACATGTTTTGTACTCAAAACATCACAGCCATTTTTTATAAATTTCCAAACTCCAAATGAATTTTTTCCCAACATGACTTGTGTTCCTTATTTCAAGGGCTTTGCAACCATTACTCACATTAATTTTTTGGACTTTCCATGAGTGATTTTCGAAGAGCTTAATGTTTATGTTCATTTTTGCAATTCACATCAAAACTTCATGTGCAAGCTAATGCAGCTCCAGTTGCATGTCCAGTTCACTTCCATATGACTTCAGCATGGATTTGCATTCATCCTTGGGCCTCACATGTGCTTGTACAGGCCCATGCATGGAGGATCCAAATTTCATGCACACGAGCCAAACATTGCCTTGCATCCATTCCAACTATAAATAGAAGTTTAATCTCATTCAAATCGTAACCACAAGGAGATCTGAAGTGCTGCTGAATTGAAAACGAAACCCTCACCAAAAGGAATTTTTAGTTTTCATTTTCAATTTCAAGCTTGAATTTCAACATCATTAGTTGATCTTCACAACTCAATTCCTTAACCTTGCATCACCATCACACTTCCAGATCAAGATTGGATCAAGAGCTTGGACAATTCGTGTTGTTTGAAGCTGCATTTCAGAGGTAGAACCTTAATTTTTCTTGACCTACATCTTGCTATATGATGTGAATTCCTTTGGTTTTTGTTGTTTTCTAAAGTCCTCATGCTTGAGGCAGGCCAGTGGTCGTCTCAATTTTGCAAATCGTGCCATTTCAGTTCATGCACCATGATCTTCAACCTCATGTTTCTCTCTAAATAGGAACTTTGAGGAGGATCCATGGTTACAGGGGTGATGTACATCACCTCAGTTTCATTTTGATATCCTCAGTTTTCATTTTCATTAAACTTCATTTCCCTGCGCGCGGTGGCTGGATCTGGTTAGATCGCCGGAGAAGATGGTGGTTTCCACCACCATCCCCACATGGGAGCTTCATGGCCCTTGCATCAAACTAAAACGTTATAATCCTGGCCTTTCATTGTTTTGACTTATTTTAAATCCAAGTGTAGCGCGCTTGACCAAGGCACATGGTGTGACCGCGCCTCTGAGCCCTAGGATCATTGCTACGTCAATTAACAAAAGGATCATGTGGCTGCGCATTTTTGCTATTTTCTTATTTTCTGTTAATTCCATTTTAATTCCTTTTATTTTCAAAAATTCATAAATTTTTTATTTGAAGTCACAAAAATATAAGACCAATGCCAAAAAATTTCTTGAAAAATCTAGTTTCATATTTTGATTTTTAATTATTTTTGTGACTTCATTTAATATTTTTTGTGAATTATTTGGTTTTTAATAGTTTTAATTCATTTTAAAATAGTTTCTGATATTTGAAAATTCCAAAAATATTTTCCTAACACCTATGGATCAGATAAGTCAATGAAAAATAGTCTCATCAATTTCTTAATTGGTTTGAGATTTATTTGAGATTTTAATTTATATTGTGTTATTTTTATTGTTTTAAATTGTTTTAAAATTGTTTATGATTTCAAAAATTATTGAGAAAATTTGTCAAAGCTTGTTTGATCATGTTAGACCTATGTGAATTTAATTGGACTTGTTGAAGTTGATTTGACTTAAATTTGAGGTTTGACCATATGTTGTCCATTTTATTTTTGCATTTATTTTTAATTCAAAAATACCAAAAAAAATATGTTTGACTTGTTGACTTGTGACCTTCATTTCTCTTCTGTTTAGCATTGGTTGATGATGATTTGATTCACTTTTGACCAATTGTGTTTGACACTTGAATTCTCTTTCCATTCATTTCATCTTCATCTCTTTCTTTTTATTTTTTTAGCCAATGAGTTAATGTCTTATGGTTGGTCTTAACAAATGAGAGCTTTAACCTTCTTTGATCCAAATCAAACTCAACTTGATCCAAGATCAAGTGAGTTGCTTTGTGTCCAAGATAGGTTGCTTCTTGGTCAATTAAAAAACCTAAAGCCCATACAAGGCCTTTCCTCTTTTCTTTTGACATGACAAGTTTTAGTAGCTTGGCTTACTAGTCGTGATCTCTAAATTATGTTTATTTGCCTATAGTTTTATTGACCGGCCTCAGATAGGTCTGACTACTACATTAGTCCACTTACGATTGCTTAACATAGCGCTAAATTGTCTTATGACAAACTAACATAACCATTCTAACTACTAACTTTAATTTGAGCATTTAATTTCTTGCCCTTTACTTTAATGAAATTTACTTCTTGCTCATTTATTCATATTGCCTTTTCATTTTTCTCACTAGAGCACATATCTTATGTTTATGTCATTTTCCTTTTGCTCATTTGAGCTCATTATTGTATATAAATATATTGTTGTCTTGTGTTGGCTTTGCTTTTGTTTTGTGTGAACCTAATGCAAAAAGAGAAAGGACTTAGAATTAGGACTTACCTATGCTTAAAGGAGTTCAAGAGCAACTAGGCCTCATGCCTTTAGAATGCTAAACTTGTTGAAGAGCAACTAGGCCTCATGCCTTTAGAATGCTAAACTTGTTGAAGAGCAACTAGGCCTCATGCCTTTAGAATTCTAAATCTCAAAGTTGACTTCAAAGGACTTCCTTTTCAAACTCCTTTTTTGTCCATTTCCCTTATTGTGTTGTGAACTTTTTGATGTTTGCTCTTGTGTGATAGCGATTCCATCTTGAGATAGAAAAGAGGACCATTGTCATGAATAGCCATGTTAAGGGAGACAAGCCAAATGGAAGTCCTAGGAGCTTGAATCTATAACTGTGTGATTGCTTGTTGTTTGTTAAGTCCAAAGGAAAGGAGCATCTTGAATCATCTCTATGATTTCAAGAAAAGGAACTCCAAGAGTTTTATCTTCGTCCTTTTATCTTTGTATGCTTAGGACTAGCCCTTCTCTTCTTCTCCTAATTCTAACCCAATCCAAAAACCTTTTCTAACTTTGACATTGTTTTCAAACTAGAAACCTAGGCCTTATGCCTTTGACTTTTTCAAAAAAAAATCATTAATACTCATTGTGAATAAATCTTAATCCAACTTTGACCTCATTTTTGTAAATAAATCTAACTTGTAAATATAACTCATTTCAAGTTGTTTTTGTGGTTCCAATGGCCACCTTTGTTAAAACCTTTTCATAAACATTAGGCATAGGTTTGAGTTATCATAGTGGTTGATGTAAACCTCACCTTATCCTTAATTATTGGATTATAAGTCTTCCATACTTATTATAGGGTTAACCCCTCACTAGTATGTTGAATCCTTCCTCACATGGTGGATTGTTGGTTTAGGTTGAGTTTTCTCCCTTTAATAACAAAAGACCTTAAGGCTTTTGATCAAATCAATTCACCAATCTTTGAGATTTTTACCCCAAACTTCGAGGTTTTGATCCTACCTTTGTGATAGTACGTAGGCAATGGGTTCATCCATTCAAATAACAAACTTGTAAATATGATTCATTCTCTTCTCATCCCCCCAATCTTTTGCACATATTTTCACAAATACCAACCTATAACACATATTGGCAAAAAGGGTTCCCTTAGAGTACTAAGGATGCTTTTGGGTGCGTAAAACCTTCCCATTTCATAACCAACACCCTTATCTAGATCTCTGACATTTTTATTAGTTTTTGAGTTGAAAAACTTCTTACTTGGCTTTTGTTCGCTTTTTAGCCTTTCCTTTGGACAAATAAAAGTGCGGTGGCAAATCGAATTGTATGTTTACTTTTGGTTTAGTCAATAAACCTAAAGGTAACGAATACACACACGTGGGAGAGTGTGCACAACGGGAGGTGGCACAGCCAGGACCGGGCTAGATGTCGGCATAGAAGCAAGAGCAGGGGCAGAACCCTCTGGCATGAAATTAGATGGAATTCCCCAAGGGAATCCAGATGGCATAGTTGGAGCGAAGTGGGCGGTGGCAGTAGGCACTTTTGAAGTAGCTACCTCAGAAATGACTGTCCTCGCGGAAGGAGTTGTAGGAGTTGGTGAAGCTTGACTTTGTGCGGCCAGAACTGACTCCATCATGGCAGTCAGTCTAGCAATCTCTTCCTTCAGGTCCCTGTTCTCTTGCTCGAGATGTTCCATTATCTTCGGATGATTTGCTCGGGTGTTATGCCGGTGCGTCAGCTTGTCTTCAAAATAAATGAAGAGCAAAGAGTTAGACCACTGATCAAGAGCTCGGAACAAAACCTGCTTATGCATATGATGCATTCAATGCTTGTGCATATGATTTGATTTTTATCAGAGGAACTTTATAGGGATCTATTTGGCAAATATTTGAAAATATTGAACTTTTAAGACATATATGGAATACTCATAGCAATATAATATTTGGAAACTTTTTACACCAAAGAAGTAGTACAGTTTTGGTAACCAAATACAATACAAGAGAAAGGGAGAATAAACACCCTATGGATCCCTAGAAGCAATCATCCAAAGCCTTCGAGATTGGAAGATAAGTAGCACGAAGCCTCTTCACCTCTCTCTCATAAGCTGCTCCTATATCGGCCTTCTCCTTGGCAAGCTGATCATACTTCCTCTTCCAAAACCTAGACGAGTGAGGAAGGAGAGAAGTAACTACATCATCAGGCTCATCGATAACCTGATGCTCTAGAAACTCTATCATTGCATCCTTATCCTTGAGCTGCTAAAGAAGCTCCTCATGCTCACGAACCCAAGTGTAGCGGTGTATTCGTCGCTATATGATCTATCGATTAAATCATAAGCTAGGGATACATTGAAATTTTCGAGTCGCCACCGCACTTTTATTTATCCAAAGGACTGGCTAAAAAGCGAACAAAAGCCTAAGAAGTTTTACACGTAGAAAACTAATAAAAAGATCAGAGATTCTGGGTAAGGGGTAAATTACGCAATGGGAAGGTGTTAGGCACCCACTACGTCCTAGGTACTCCTAGGGAGCCCTTTTCACACTTGTTGTAAAAGATTGTTATTTGTTATGACATAAAGATTGTGCAAACATGATTGGGATGGTGAGAAAAGAATATACAAGTTAGTTATTTTTGTGTTTTTGTGTTCGAACGGATGAACCCGCTGCCTACGTACCTTCCATCAAAGGTAAGGATCAAAACGCCGTAGTTCGGCTAAAAGATTTCCAAAAAGTTGGTGGATTCAGTTTTAAACACAAGCACTGAGGCTTTTCATTATCAATGGGAGAACACTCGACCAGAAACAACATCCACCATGCGAGGATAGCTTCGACGTACCTGAGGGGTTAGCCCTGTTTTCAGTACGGAAGTCTTACTGTCGACTCACTAAGGATAGGCAAGATTTACATCAACCACAAAGATAATTGAAACCTATGGCTAATGCATGAAAAGATTAACAATGGACAGAGCCAAAACAAGTGAATGGGTGAAGTTAATTGATTGTGATTATAAAAATGAAGTCAAAGTATGATTAAGATTGATTCAGAGAGGTATTATGAAATGGAGTTTGAAAAAGGTCAAGGACTTGAGTCCAGGTTTTTAGTTAGAAAACATGAAGATGTTTGCACAATATCTACGTCAAGTTTGAAAGGTAAAGTGTGAAAAGGTTTAGGACATAATGAATGATGAATGGATGAAAATGGATTGTAAAACTTCTTAGAAGGTTCACTTCTTGAAATCATATGGGAGATGATTCAAGTGTGTCCTTTGGAAAGGCAATAAGCAATAATAAACAAACAGGAAAGTCAACAAAAGCGGATATCGGATGCCAATCACTGGGCTTATACCAATCTCCTAAAATAAAACGGGATATCAGATGCCACTCAATGGTCTTACACTAATCTCCACAGGCAAAGAAATAAAAAGCGGATACCGGATACCAATAGATGGGTTTACACCAGTCTCCTAAAACAGAAATGGATATCAGATGCCACTCAATGGACTTACACTAATCTCCTCAAAAGAAAAACAAAGATGAGAAATGGAAGTTAACTGCCAATCTGTCTGGACTTAGGTTAACTGCCAATGCCACATTACAGGGACTTACAGTGGATCCTCACATACAAGAACAAAAGCAACAATATGATCACAGGAATGCAAATGCCAACTTACAGGGACTTATAATTGCAACCTCTCACACAAACAGATAAACAAACTATGATCACAGGAAAGCAGATGCCAACTTACAGGGACTTATAACTGCAACCTCACATACAACATCAAACAGATCATATTATGATCACAGGATAACAGATGCCAACTTACAGGGACTTATAACTGCAACCTCACATACAACATCAAACAGATCATATTATGATCACAGGATAACAGATGCCAACTTACAGGGACTTATAACTGTATCCTCACATACAAACAGATGAAACAGAAGATATGAGTGACCAATGAGGTCTTACACTCTATCCTTCCATATCATAGGAGCAAATGCCAAAGCAATGGACTTACAATTGTCCTCAATGGGTAAGCAACAATGACAATATCACAAAGACAAATGAGATGATTGTGCATTAATGGCAAATGATGATGATGATAAATGCATAACATACAGGCAAACAAGTGCACATGAAGCAATCAATCAATCAATGAACATCAGACAGCACACTCTATAGCCAAACAATGAGGGCTCACACAAGAGGGTTTGACTATGAAAGTCCACTGTAATAGGTGAAGGTCGCTCTTAACCTTGCCATTGAGAGGCTAAGGTGAAGCAGATGAAAAGGAGATGAGGGGTGTGCCTCATTGCTTCTATCCCTGATCAGGGAGAGCATATCAGAAAGTGTGGGAGTTCAGAAAGTAGGAACTCTCTCCACATTATTGACTCGATTAGATCTTGGGTTTTTTATCTCAATGCTTCAACCATGTAATGGGAGCAAAGAGAGGACACACTGAATAGTGGGGGATAGATTGCTTATCCCTACCTTCCACCAATTGCCTTACTTGAAGGACTTTTCCTGCTTGGGACAATTTTAAACACACACAAGCATTGCCTCTTAAGGAGGACTTCAGACAGTTTGCCCGGTCAAATAACAGACCGGGTCTCCAGACTACATGAAGAAGAAAGGTTTATACCTCAAAGCAAATGCTAAATAGCAAAGCAAGCAACTAAAGCAACTAAAGTGTACCTGAAAAAGTCAAACTTATTAGTAAACAAGTCAACAGTTCAAACCAAAAGAAATGGATAAACAACAGTCAACCATAAACAGAGGTGCCAAGGCACAAAGCCAAACTCATATGAGTCACACCTACAAAACAAGGGTTAGTACATGATATATACAATCCAACTCAATCAAATTTGAAAGGTCTTTGGGGCATTGATGCTTAACCTGAAACAATAGCTCAATTGTAAGCTCAAAAGACCACTAGGACTAGCCTAGGGTCAAAGATGAAAGAAAAGGTCAAAACAGCAAAGGAAAGTCAACCCAATTCATGTTCAAACATTTAAGAAGCTATCTCAATTGGATTCATAATCAAATCATGCATCAATGTCATTTCATACACAAAAGAATGCAAAGCATGGCAAAGGAAGCATACAAAAGGTCAACAGCAAGACTTCATTCAAAAGTCAACCCAAACAATCCCAAAAATCATCAAATAAATCACATTCAATCCTAACATCTAGCATGGCAAGCATGTAAAATTTCATTGCATTTGGATGAGAGGAAGGCAGTCAATTAAAATCAAGAAGTCAAACCAAATTCAAGCATGCACAATGGTGGTCAACAAACATGGGTCAACTTCAAAAAATCATATCAAATTGAAAACAGATGAGAAATGAATGAGATAAACACCAATGCAAAGCTCAAGATGTCTAGTTATCACATATGAAATTTCATGATCATACAATAAGATTTGAGAATTTCACAAAAGATTTGGCAACATGTATCATATAAAGTCAACCATTGACTAGGCAGGGAATAAAATTCACAATCAAATGGAAAACAGCATGATTAATTCCAACAAAATTCATACACAAACTAGACATGTGATAGATGATTCATGCAAAAAATTGGATTATTTGGAGGCCAGGAAGTGTGTGAACAAAAATCAAGAAAATGCACATCATTGGTGTGACACAAATTGTCACACCCTAGTTCAAAAATTCATATCTAGCAAACCACAAATGATAAATGCACAATCTTTATACCAAAATGAAGATGAATGTGTCTAATTTCATCACAAAAAATTTCAGGCTCATTGGATGCATCATCATAATTTCACAAAAGAAATGGCCAAGGGTGTCAAATGTGCATACATGTCAAGAGATCAATTATCAATTAAAATCCAGCCAGTGAAAAATTAATTAAAAATCAAAATCAAATACTAGACATCCATGTGAAGATGATGGAAAAATTTTCATGATTTTTGGATGAAATTTGAGAGAGAAATGAATTTTGCAAGTTGGATGAATAATTGAAGCAACATGAACAAAATGACATGATGTAATGAGTCAACATGAAGTCAGCGTGGCAAATTTGTAATTAACCGCCTCACTAATCAAAGCTGTGCGTTTTGGGCAGGGAAAATGGAATGTTCTCATTGGCCGGTGGCCAATGGAACAGTAGAACATCCAACCAGCTTTCACGTTTCTGGGTTCAACATAAACCCTTAGGGTTTTAGCATGGCATTCATCAAATTCATCAACATCAAAGCAAAATCAAACACTATCACACAACAGCATAGCATTTAGTAATGTTCATACATTAACCAGACAACAGCATACAACACAGTTCATATGGATTCTCTGGAAAATATGAGAGTTTAAGCAGCAACATGATCTTCATCACCTTCAACAAGTTCAAAATTTCGAAATGCCCAGAACACCCAATCAAGTACACCAATAGAATCATCATGCTACATATAACGTGAGTGTGCTATCCATTTCACTAATTCATCATGAATAAAGCAGATCGAGCAAAAACAAGCATGAACACAAAACTTACAAAGCAGATTTCTCACTCAATGCAAAACCATATCACACGAAACAAATTGCAGTGGATTCAGCAGTTAAAGACCTATCTAAAGCAACCCATAGTTTGGCAAACGGAAGAGGTCGAATACTTACTTATTTTTGAAGAAAACTGATGTGCAGTGGTTATTTTGAGGATATAGCCTGAAACAGATGAGGATGATGGTCCCAAATGATGTATCCCAGAAGGGATTGAGCTCAAACTTGCTTGATTCGCCTCTAACTCCAAGCTGCCATGGGAGATGTGCTTTGAAAAACAGAACAAAAGCTGGAGTTCCAGCTGGATTTTGTTGCTTGAATGAGCTCACAAATATCGTCCAGATGATGGAGCTATGAAGAAAACTCGAGGTCTTTTGAAGTTTTTGTGCAGAAATTCACTCTTGGTAAAAAATACAATTTTAGAGAGAAAAGAGAATTTGGTCGTGTGTCTCTGCAGCTTTTTGGTCTCTAGGGTTGCAAAAATGCTCAGAATGATCTTTATATTGTCTGTTTTAAGTCCACTAATCCAATGCTAAGCTGGTTTAGTTAAATGAAATCAAAATGCAATTTGCTAAGTGTGAACCAATGGTTTAAGGAGGGTGTAAGCTGTACACGAATTGGGCTTTGGCAAGACTGCAAATGACCATTACAAATGCTGTTTTGGGTCTGTACACAAATTGCTCACTTGTTTTACTCTTTTCAAACCATTTGCAAAAATAACAAGTTATGCAACTTTGGTCCAAAATGGTAGTAAAATGGTGGTATGTGCATGATTTAGGGCTCTAGACAAATCACAAATGATGTTTCCAAGCATTTCCAATTGGCCAAAGTGTAAAAAAAATCAAAGAATCAAAAAGTCAAAGTTTGGTCAAACTTGATTTTTAAATGGAAAAGGTCAAAAAATGCCATTTTGATTGGCAAGGTTTTGGAGGGTGAAATTTATATTTTTGGAAAGAGGATGAAAAATGTGGTTTGTAGGAAAAAACCCCACCAAATTTGGCCTTATGGTTCATGAGTTATGGCTCTTTGAAGTTCACAAATATTTGAAATTGAATTGATCATATCTTGACAACCACACATGGGATTTGGGTGTTCTTGGACTTTTTGAAAATGGGAGAACAAGATCTTCAACTTTCATGTTGGGCAAAAATTCATTTGGAGCTTGTATCATGATGTAAGTTTAAGATCAAGAAGTTTCCATTTTTGGCAGTTGAAATTACAGGTCCACTTTCTATTTCTGGAAAATTTTCTGTTTGACTTGATTTTCTTCCATGATGAGGTTTGACATGATAGATGAGGCTTGTAGAAACATGAATGAACTTCTTCAAATCAATTCTATCCATCAAATCATTGATTAAATCCACAGTTGACCAAGTTTGACTTTTCTAGGGTTTTGGATGACTGAAGCATTTCTGATGAATTCCAAACCCTAATTCCTTGAGAACTTGACTTCAAATGATGTCATAAGATGTATGAACTCTTGATTATTGATCATGGTGCCCAAATTCTGCAAGAATGGCCACCATCCATTGCTTTGACTGACTGTTGACTGATTTTGACCTAATTGCTGATGATTGCTTTAACTGCAAGCAACAAGGTTAGACTGACAATATTTTTGTACTTTTTGAATGATAAACATATGAAAGCAGAGATATACAAATGCAAAGAATGCTTGGTGATCAAGAAACAACCACAAGGCAACCTACCCACTAGGAGGGAAGCTAAGGCATGCAATGATCCTTGAGGCCATGATATGATATGTTATGGGCCATGAGGGATCTTAGGGCCCAAAATTGGGGTCTTACACCAAGCACACGAACGGTCTTCGTCTCTCAACTCCTTTACTCCTTTATTAGGGAGGGTTGAAGGCCCAACCATAATCATAGGGGTAGGTCTCGGATCATATTTATGATCTCAAGAAAGGAACTCCAAGGGTTTTATTCTCTTCTCTCATCTTTACGTGTGTGAGACTAGGCCTTCTCTTCTTCTCTCCACTCTAACCCAAGCCAAACTCATTTTGTGCGAACATTGACATTATTTTTTTAAATTAGAAACCTAGACCATATGCCTTTTATTTTTCAAACTCTTTTCATTAATACTTATTTGAATTGAATCTTAAGTCAACTTTGACTTCATTTTGTGAATACTTCTAATTGGTAAATACAACTCACTTCAAATGATTTTTGTGGTTTTAATGGCCACCTTTGTTAAAACCTTTTTCATAAACAGTAGCCATAGGTTTGAGTTATCATAGTGGTTGATGTAAACCTCACCTTATCCTTAGTGATTGGACTATAAGTCTTCCATAATTATTATAGGGTGGATCCCTTACTAGTATGTTGAAGCTCTCCTCACATGGTGGATTGTTGGTTTAAGTTGAGTTTTCTCCCTTTGATAACAAAAGACCTTAAGGATTTTGCCAAATCAATTCACCCATATTTTGAGATTTTTACCCCGAACTACGAGGTTTTGATCCTACCTTTGTGATGGTACCTAGGCAATGGATACATCCATTCAAACAACAAAATTGTAAATAATTTGTATATTCTTTTCTCATCTCCCCAATCATGTTTGCACAAACATTTTCACAAATACCAACCTACCATACAACATTTTCAAGAAGGGCTCCCTTAGAGTACTAAGGATGTTTTGGGTGCTTAAAACCTTCCCATTGCATAACCAACTCCCTTACCTAGATCTCTGACATTTTTATTAGTTTTTGATTTAATAAAACTTCTCGGTTTTTGTTCACTTTCTAACCTTTCTTTGGATAAATAAAAGTGCGGTGGCGACTCGAATTGTATGATTTACTTTTGATTTAGTCAGTAAATCTAAAGGTAACGAATACCCCGCTACAATATGTCCCCGGTAGAGTATTGTACCATCCTTAAATATCAACTTATGATTCCTTTATTTCTTATTGATATGGTTTGCCCTGTTTTCCGTAAGGCCTGTTTGGTTTTGGTTTTCCCGGTAGAGTATCGCAACAGATGTTCAGATGTTTGAGTAGGAGGAAAACGTGAATGTGTAGACTTGATAGGAGGTTCTTGTAGCGGTAAATTCATGACCATTAAGCTATGGATAAACTTAACGTCAATAAAACCAGAGTCGCCACATCGCTTTTATTGTTTCCAAAGGAAAAGGGAAAAGTACGAACAAAACCCAAAGATAAGAAGTTTTCAAATCAAAACTAATAACATGCCAGAGATTATAGTTAAGGGGGTTCTGTCGCATACGCGAAAAACAACCGGCGGGAAAAAATACATAGAGCCGCCACCGTGCGTTATTTATCCCAAAGGAGGGAAAGGGAACGCTCGAGGTAAACCTGGAAAGGAAATGGTCTTACGACCAGAGATTGCAAGGATCGGGAGTCGGTTACGCAAGGGGAAGGTATTAGCACCCCTCACGTCCGTCGTACTCGACGGGATCCACGCTTGGAAGAATAGAATAAGGTTGCTAACAATCTGCTCAAAAACTGCACAAAACATGGAATAAAACACAGATGAGAGACGGAGGAAACGGACTCGGCAGGATGTCGCATCCTGGGCCTACGTAGTTTGTCAGAGACAAACATCAGAGTTAACGTAGTTCGGGGGAATGGGAAACGTGCTCGCTAGGACATCGCATCCTATGCATACGTATCTTCTCTAACCAAAGTAAGAATCAGAGCACTCGTAGCTCGGCTAACGCATGCTGAAACAAAACACTGAAACAGGGGCGCTGAGACGTCAAACGAAACACACAACTGGAAACGGAATGCCAATCACTAGTCTTACATCCAACTCCGAACAAGCACACGCAAATAGGATACGGAATGCCAATCGCTGGTCTTACATCCATCTCCTAACGCACACAAACAAACGGGAAACCGAATGCCAATAGATGGACTTACATCAGACTCCGAACAAGGAAAGGGTGTACAAACTCACACACAACACAAAAGGGTTGAAAAAGAAAAGGGCGAACAAAACACACGCAACAAAACAAAAAAGGGCACCCGGAGAGATTTGCTCAATCTCCTGCCTACGTACCTCATCTGGTATGAGGATCAGGGCGACGTAGTTCTCCTTAACAGGGAAAAACTATCCTAACCAGAGACTAGGGAGATAACAACTAAAAGGGAGACTACGACTCGAGCCTAGAAGTTGTCATGCAAACGATCCATATGTTGAGGTCTCTAGTCAGATCCTAACTCGCACAGGAAGCGAGCTAGCCTAAACAGCAAGTAAACAAGCACAGGTGAACAGGTATCACACATTATAGTCTGCCAATGCCTCTTCACTTAGGAGGACTTTGAAGTACATGGCACAAATATAAACAACCACAAACATTGCCTCTTAAGGAGGGCTTCAGACAGGTGCCTGCCCAAGATAGCAGGTCTTCCAAACTACATGAAGTTAGAGAGGTTACCTAGGTGGTATGCCAACCACAAGCAAAGCAAAGCAACTCAAGCAATGAGTTAAAGCAACTAAAGCACCTGTAAGAAAAACCAAACAATCAACAATAGTGTTACAACCAATCAACAGACAACAACAGTGCAAGGCATAAGATGCAAGCAACTCAAATTGTTTCATCATTTAAAGGACCTACAAAACAGCAAGGTTAGTTAACCAAAGTAACTTGTATCTCATGGAATGAGATCACATCATCCATTAGGACTAACTGCTTGATCCTAAAATGCAAAACTCAAAAGGTGAGTACAAACCACTAGTTCAAAGACTAGGGTCAAAGGCAAAGCAAAAAGTCAAAATAGAGGTTGATTTTCCACATGAAGCATATTTATTCAAGTAAGAACATGTCATAAAAAGGACCAAACTCAAATCCTAAGGCAAGGCAATCAATTAATCAAGCTAAGGCAAAGACACACAATGGTGGTCACACTTGAGCATCAAGAAGAGAAAATGCACATTAAATCAGAAACATATCCAATAATCATGAAACTTTTTATGCAAGCTCAACATGTTAAACACAACCATCATGCAAAAATCTAGAATCAGAGGAACTCAATTGGCCTAGGAATGAAAATGAACAAGTATGACATCAAATTGTGTGACACACATTGTCACACCATGCATTCATGTGTCTAAAACAGAAATGACAAATGCTAAAAATGTCAACCAAAAGCCAAAATATCATATTATGTGTTAAGATTCAACATACCAAATTTCAAAGCAATTGGAGAAAGTATGAGCATTTCATAAATCAAATAGCACAACATGTCACATTTTGCATCATACTCAAATACTCAAGCTCAATAAAAAATCCAGAAGTGCTAAAATCAGGAAAATCACATTAAAAAATACTAGACATCACAAGGATCATGTAGCAAAAAATTGCATTCAATTTGGAATTATTTTCAATTAGTTACGATTTTTACAAATTGCCTGAAAATAATGAAATAAATGGAAATCATGTGAAAATGAACTTGGAAAATGACATTGGAAACAACGCATCAGCCATGGTTCGAACCGTGTTCACATAAAACAAGCGCTCAGGAAATTAAATGGAATTTGCCCACACCTGGAATCGAACCCAGGGACACCAAAACGCAGTCGTTTGGAACTAAGTGGAAATAATAAGTGAAAAATGGAAAAAAGCACTCGCTGGGATTCTAATTGGGGACGGGAAGTGAAAGGCGCGCGCTACATGGAAACGCTGCCGTTTTGGGAAGAAGCTAAACCCTAGCCAATGCAACAGTAACAGACGGTGGAACGCGGTGGTTTCCACCGTCTTCCCAGATGAAGCCACGACGGCGCTGATGAACGATTTTCCCAGATTTCAGCATGGCGCATATGGTTGGAAAGCTCTCTTCATGTAGAACATGGATCCACTAATATCTAAACCTAACAATCAATATACAATGCAAATCGAATGAAAGAAAGATGTATGGCAAAACTTCAATTCGACCTAACTCAGTCAATACTCAACCATTTTCAAAAATGTTCATATCAGCGTGATCAGTGAGTCAAGATCTACAATACTATGGCAATAAAATAGAGAAAAGTGAAGGTTGAAACTCAACTTGTTTGAAGAGCAGTGACCGAAAACAGTGTCCTCAAGGCTCCCAGCTTTCCAGATCCACTTCCTTTGAGCTCCACTGAAGTTAGATGCAAGAAATGGCACGTGAAAAGACCTGAATCAAGCTCAATTTGGAACTTCCATTAATGCATTCAATCTTGTGGTATGCACGAATCTGAGATGAAATCCACCAAATACACGTTGAATCTTGCTCAATAACACTCCATGTTCATGATTATGCAAGGAAAATCAAGGTTTATGTGTAGAATTTTGAAAAATCAATGGAGAGAAAATTGAGAGTGAAAGAGGATTCTAGATCTGAAAATGTGTGTAATCAATAAAACAGTTACAATTAAGCTTTTATGTGCTCTCCTAATTACTCTGAAATTGTCATTAGGCCAAGGTTAATGGAAATTCGCAAGATATAAGGTGTATGCACAAATGGTAAAAACACCCTTGCATGGTGAAAGCACACGTGAACAATACCACATGAGGGCTCAAATTCACTTAAAATCATCTCATGCACATGTTGGAATTGGAATTTTGTTCATGTGATGCACCAAATTTGAATTTGGTATTTTCCTTCCAAAATGGATATGCATGAACAAATGATTGTATGAGATAGTTTCATGCAATGTCATGATGTATTTGGAAAATATGAGTCATAAGGAGCATAATGCAAAAAGAGGGACTCAAATCGGAGTTTTGGATCAAAAGTTATGGCATTTTGAAGTTTCAAGCACACTTTGCAATCATTGGATCATAATTCCTTAACCATTCATCAGATGCTCATGATCTTGGACTTTTTGGAAATGGGAGAGAAAGATCTTCAACTTTCAACATGGACAAAATTTCATTTGAAGCCTCTTTGATGTTGGAACGTCAAGTTGAAGTTGGTCCAAAAACTCGCCATTTTTGGAAACTTGAAATTACAGGTCACTTTCCATTTTTGGAAAATTTTGATTTGGCTTCAAAATCTTCAATATAGATGTTTGACATGATGAATAAACCTCTTTTGGACATGAATGAGTTGTCTCAAACCAATTCTCCACCTCCTAGCCCTCAGTTAACTTGCAGTTGACTTTTATAGGCCCTAGATGACTTGGACATGTACTGATGACTTTTGAGCCTCTAGTACTTGGTCAAATTTCTTTAAAATCAACCTTGGTTCATGTAAGATCTCTATAATACTCATGTGGCCTCCATATCAAGGAAAAACTTGCTCTCTTGCACTGGTGCCTTCTCCTGATGCCAATGCTTATGGATATGATACAATGCACTATGAAAGGATAATGTAATGTTAATCTAATGTTAATGTAATCTTAATGACCTAAAAATGAAATGAATGCATGAATGGGGGTGCAAATTTGAGGTGCTACAACTGCCCCTATTCAATCAACTGGGAACCTGAACGGATGAGAGCAACGGCTGTCAGACCTTCAAGGTAAACAGGGATTGAATACCAAAGAACCGTAGAATTTGCACTCTGCGGCGGATGAATCAAAGAAACGCAAGGCCATTTACCGATGGCGGCTTTACTGGAAACTTGATATTTACCGATATCAACATCAGCGAGGCCATTTACCGATGGCGGCTGGGAAACAACATCCAAAGGAAGCGAGACCATTTACCGATGGTGGCTTCAACTGGGAATTTGACATTAAAAGGAAGCAAGACCACTTACCGATGGTGGCTTCAAAACAACTTTTGATATTTACCGATATCATGATCGGGACTTTATGAGTCAAAATTTGGGGTACAAACTGCAAGTGCACAGTTCTATCGCGTAGTTTTAAAAGATATCGATCCCACAGGGACTTATGAATCGATATACCGTTATCTAAGGTTACTTCGTAAAGCTAAGGTGGATAATGTTTGATTGTTTGGGGAAAAGCTAAAACTAAAAAAAATAGAATCTAAATTAAATATCAAATAAACGGATATTGGTATGTAGTTCGTCGTAATTAGGGAATCAATTCTTTGTCGGTTTCTTGATTTTAAAAATAAATCATTTCAGTTGACTTTATTGATTAAAAGTTTTATCTCAAACTCTCGCTCTGTTGAATAAACCATGATATTATGTTAACGTAGCTGTCACTTATAATTAAGTCAAAAACCATTTTTTGAAAGCAATAAAGTCCGTAGAAACTCTTTTTAAGAAAACACTAACCGTTTAAACACCCTTATCTCAAACTCTCGCTCTGTTGGTTTAGGTTATACAATTAATTTCGAATGCTTAACTCTCGTCCTCACATTCAATCTTTAAAAATACTTTTAGGAAAAGATTAGAATTTAATTAACTCTAAAAATTGCTCTCGCCCTGATCTAGAATTAATATCCAATTTACACTGTCCAGTTAAAACCTCAAACTTTCGCTCTATTGATTTTAACCTCTTTATGTCCTTTACTCTCGTATAAAAACTTTGTTATTAAACCTGTAAACTGAGACCGTAAAAAGAGTGATTTTAATTTCAAATTTAATTAAACCGACTTAGTTTTGATCCCTTATTCCTCTTACTCTACATACCGATATCTAGGCGAATTAGCCAGACATGCTAAACGAACTTAAATAATTATCATGCATAAACAGACTCATCTCAAGCAAATAATATAAATAAATAATAAAACAAAGCATTAAACAATAATGAACCTGAATAAATTAAACAGTAGTCTTGAACACTCCACCACAAGCCGGTAGGATTTGTTCTTGAATTCTTCAATTAACCAACAAATTAAAACGAAGGAATAAAAAAACTAGATTCTAACGTAAGGTTAGATCCGGTAAAAAGGTACACAATAGTTTCCGGTGTAGAAACTATTATGTGAAAAACTAATTAAGTACTAGAATAGAAAAAAGAATTGCGAAAGGAACAATAGAAATTGTAAAGGTAATGCTGTAAAAAAAATATGCCTAAGTTCTGAAAGAAGAAAAATGGAAAACGGTAAGACGGCGAAGCAAAAAGCTGGAAAAAGTGTGGAACCAATCTCGAACCCCCCGGAAGGGTTTGCAAAGCTGGTATTTATATGCTACCTCCTGCAACTGCCTTCACGTCCAAAAGTCTTCAACGTGCAAAAGGTTAGGCGTGCGAATAGGACTCCCACGTCTCTGAAGTGTTCCTTGTGCCTCAAATATAGGGGAATGGTGTGACGTTCGTCACACCATGTGTGACGTTCGTCACACAAGTGTATGTAGCGTGACGCTCGTCACAGGCACAACGGCTGTGCTTTTGGGCTGGGCTTTGGCTTTTTGCTATTTGCTTCGTTTGATTCCTTTTTGCACCTCTTTTTCTTCCTTTTTTTACTT
This sequence comes from Lathyrus oleraceus, assembly GCF_024323335.1. Classification (NCBI taxonomy): domain Eukaryota; kingdom Viridiplantae; phylum Streptophyta; class Magnoliopsida; order Fabales; family Fabaceae; genus Lathyrus; species Lathyrus oleraceus. The sequence continues at coordinate 218,611,940 of NC_066581.1, read as the reverse complement.
TTACTTCAAATAGACTACCTGAGATAAATAGAAAGGAAATACCGCGTAATATCTAATAAAATGAAGTAAATTGAAATAAATAATAATATAATTTAATTGAAATAAGTCCTAAAATGTGATATAATTTCGTGTTATCAAACTCCCCCATACTTAGATCTTTGCTTGTCCTCAAGCAAAATACGGTATAGAACTTAAAATTTTAGCCAGATGAAATTTCAAAACACACGTCAATTCGTATTAGGTTGCATGTAAACTTTGTTTAGAGGTAACTTGAGTTAAATCCTGACATCAACAACCACCGTCACAACCTCAGATAATCTCACCTTATGCAAACCAGTTCGAGTAATGCCATTATAGCTATCCTAGTTCCTTTATTCTTATTTCACCCGTTTTCATTCTAGCGAAATCACATTAAGCCCTTTATCTTTTCGCGCACATAGTGGAGTAACCGGTTAGTGATTCTGATCCCATTTCAGCTAGAAGTTCTGGTACGTAAGTCGGATAACTTCGTTATTCAGTCCATTGCAAATTGCGGGGGATCGGACCGTAGTCCGCCCTACCAAGTTCAGTACCAGATACCTACTGAACCAACTCATAATGGATCTCTCGTATTATGCTTTTGTATGATCTACAACCTTTAGATTAATTGATCTGGTAAGGATCACCTAACTTAATTAGTGCATTTCCTGATATATATATATATATTTTTTATGTTACTTTGGGAATCATTCACTTATATTCATCGGCTCTCCACGTAGTTTGCTATTAAGATGGTGCTGACTTCTCGTATAAACTACTCGGGGTTACTATAAAACTAAAAGTTCAAGGGATTGGTATAATAGGTACTTATCCTGATCTAACATGTTGAGGTTCTTAGAGCGTTTTTATGGTAATAATTTTTGTCTTTGATTTCACTCAAGTTTTATAAAATAAGCGACCTTTATACTTATTGGGTGTGTTAAATTTTTGTTATGGCTCAAGAAAATTGAGGGGAATAGATAATACGAAATTTTCACACTCAGGACTTGACTTAAAATAATTTTTTTTTTTTTTTTCATAATAAGAAAGGGAAATAACAATGAAAAGAAAAGTACATACTTGAAAAAGGAAAATGGAGGATAGAAAGAACATGGTTTTCCCCCCATACTTAAATTAAACATAGTCCTCAATGTTTTAAGGAAAAGAAATACAAAAAGGAAAGGAAAAGGGAACTAAAATCAATGTGGCCTTCCGCCTCTTGTTCTTGGACCTTGTGATCGTTGACGTATTTCTAAGTTGTCAAACCTCCTGAACAGCTCAGTGAACCGCTGGTCGGTTATGGCATTCCTAGCATCCTGTTGTTGTTGCATTTGACGCATCATTTGCATCATCTCGACATTCTGTGCTTTCATACCATCAATAGCATCCATGATGTTGTTGTTGGTTGCAGGCCTTCTTCGTCGACGACGTTGTGAGGATGGGCCAATTGCATTGTTGGAAGGGTTGAGCGGAACTGATTGTTGTGCAGGAGCATGATCACCTTGCTCCATTTCTTCAAACTCGTCTGCAGGCGGGTTTGCATGTGAAGGATTTGTAGCTTCGGGAGCGTTTAGATCATAGAGGTGGCGGTTGGGGTTTGTGACATCAGTTAAGGCAGTGTTGGGTAGAACAACGCTTGGGACTGCCTGGTTGTTCACCATAAGATAATATCCTCCGCCTACTCTGTTCTTAATCAGGCGGCTAGATCGACAGTAGCTGATATCCATAAATAGGGGAGGTAGAGATTCTAAAGTTTGGAGTCTATCCCCTAGGTTTAGGCCAAGTGCTATGGTGGTGATTAACCCACCAATTATAAAAGGTTGCCGGCCTCTAGCACATAAGGTGCGGATATGATGAAATAGAAAGGAAGCGGCGTTTACCTTAGTATCCGGTTCGAAGACGCATTGGAGGAAGAATAACTCCTTTGAGTTGACCTTGATGTTGTTCGGTCTTCCAAAAACGGTGTTTTGTAGGATACGGATAAAGTACCGTATTGTTGGGTTATGTATATGGGAAAGAAGGAGCTCTTCCCAGTTGTAGGCATCTACACCGGAAATTCGCTTGAAAAGGTCGAAAACGGCAACTGTGTTCCAGTTTGAGTTTGGAGGTATTCTGGGGTGTACCTGACCTTCTATGGGAAATTGTAGCATGGTACTCAATTGGTTTTGGGTTAAGGAGTACTCGGTGTTGAACATACGGAAGGTTGCGGTACCGGTTAAAAATTCGTCTTCACCGACAGGAGTGGTGTAGTCGTATGAACTTAAGAATTCTAAGGTTAGGGAGGGGTAGGTGGGTTGATTATGAGCGCAAAGGAAGGTTAAGTCGGCAAGGCGGAGCATCCACTCGATACCTTGGAGCAATCCTAATTGTTGTAAACAAGTTAAATCAGGATACCTGGTGGAGACGACGCCTCGCTGTTGGAAACGCTCGAATTGCTCCCTTTGATAATTTTCATCTTCGGATCGGAAGATGATATTTCCGAAATTCTGGTTACCCGCCTTACTGATGAATGAACTGAAAGAGGTAAATTGGAAAGAAAAGAAATGTATTTGATAGAAGAAAGTGGTTTGTGGTGAATGAAGGAAGGTTTGGAGGGTATTTATAGGAAAAATTTTGGAAGTTGGAAAAATAGGTGGTTGAAAAGTGAATAATTGTGGGTAAATGTGAATAAATGGGGAAGGTAAAAAGTTGAAGGGATGTAACGTTCGTCTCCAACGGCTCCTTAATGTTCACCTAGTCTGAAGGGCGTTACGCTCGTTACAGGTGCATGACGGGCGTCACAGGTACTTAGCGTGGCGTCCGTGACAGAATGTGTGATGCTCGTCACACTGTCTGTTTGGCTAATGTTCAGCTAGCGTCCTTCAGGTAAGTTATTATATATTATTATTTTTTGTTTGTTATGCTACTGATTGATTTATTCTGCAATTTAATTTCTCCTGCATGCTTATTCTACTTTGTATAATAATAAGTCATAGGTAGCAACAGTAGAGAACATAATAGCTATTGCATAATAAAATTAAATAAATAGCTTCAATAAAATGATCATAATGTAATATTGGAAAAAACAAAAAATGCGAAAGGGAAACAAATGCGAACATGAATTCAAATAACATTAATGAATAATCTAACTTAAAACTAAATAACTAAGAAAATAATTTCTATCCATCTGCACGATCTTTGGCCGGAGGAGCAAAAGAGTTAACATGGTATAGCAACTCGTGAAACTGATTTGTCATACTGCTCATGTATCCTAGAACTTCGTGTCTCATTTCAGTAAACTCTTCTCCGAGGGCGCCTTGTTCTGACATCAAAGCTTCAATGGCGATGTTATAATCAGTTCCGGGCATATGATGTCGGAGGTCGGATATTGCTGATTCTTCGGTTTGAACAGGCTGAGGAGGAGGGTCAATATCATAATAGCCAGATGGTGTCTGAGGGTCATATTCAGCATAAGGGATCTGGTCATCACAAATCTCATAGTCCTGGATGGATTCAGTGGATCTAGCAGGAGAGGGTGTCGCGTTCAGATTGTAGAGCCAGTTACTGCGGTTATGAACATTAGTCCTGGGATTGGGTAAGGTGAATAGGCAAAGAACTTGGTCATTAATTATAAGCTCGAACTTGTCAGATCCTAGGTTTGCTATAAACATGGCATTGAAGAGGAAGGGTATACTCATAATAGTAATGCCACAGAAGGGGCTTAAGTCAAGCATAGGCTGACGTAATCCGAGTGCATTACCAATCATGGTTATCAAACCGCCTACTCTAATAGGTGCTCGCTCATCTTGGATAAGGTGGTCTAAATTTGCTAGCATAAAGGTGGCACCGTTTACGGGACGGTTCTGGGAAGCACAAAATATGATGAAGAGTTCATCACGTGAAACTGTGGTACTGTTTGGCTTCTTCCCAAATAAGGTGTGGGTCAGGATCTTATGGAAATAGCGAAAGGCCGGGTTATGTATGTTTCCAGAGAGAGGCTCATGTTCCTCGGGATCGTAATTTCCAGTCAAGTTACCCCAAAAGTGTTCAATTCTCTATATTCGAAAAGTTCCTCTTGGCTCACTATGAATGTGTCAAAGGATGTAGGGAAGCCTAAAAGGTTGGTAAAATCTTGAATATTAAATTGGTACTCCATGTTAAACATTCTGAACTGTATAAAACCTCTACTGATTCCTTTTCCATGGCTGGGTAGATAGATCAGAGAACTAAGGAATTCTAGAGTCAGTCTCCGGTAAGTGACAAATTATCTACGGATAGGAGCGGTTTCCCACCCTATCTGATTCAGCAAATACAGGACACTTTCTCTTAGTCCAAGGGCAGTCATAGCCCAGTCATCAGCATATAAACTAGGTAGCATCTCTCTAGTAGCTAGTTCCTCAAATTTTAGTTTGTGAGCCATTCCTCTGAATTTGATACCCATACGGTCAATTTGTCCCATCTGGTTAGTGTTAGCTAGAGAAAAGAAAACATGAGTTTTAGTCAGGGTTTGGCCAAATGCCGAAAGAAGAGAAAAGTTTTTAATAAATTAAAATAAATTAAGAATGAATACTAAACAGAAATTAAAAGAATAATTAAGGAAGAAATAGAAAATAAATAATAATAGAATAAGGAAATAATAAAATAATTGTGGGTTGTCTCCCACTAAGCGCTTTGTTTAATGTCGATAGCGCGGAGACTCAAGGGTGTAAGTACTCATGGTGGTTCTTTCGAGGATGAATTCTCGGTCAAACTTTTAATTATCCTTGATTTCCATGGCCACTTATCAATCCATCTCTCATATCCGTCACTTTTTCTTCTTTTTCTTCTGCGAGGTAGTTTATCCTCCTGAACTTGTGGTGGTGGTTCTCGCTCTATTCTGGGAGCTAGCTTTTAAGGTTTAGGTTCAATTTTTGAAAACACCGCCTTAAAGTCTGGTTTGCCCCTTTTTATACTAATTAGTTCCCTAATTTCATGGGCTTCAAATTCTCTCTTCTTGTTCAGGGTGGCAAATAAAGGTGCATTGGTGTGGATATTTTCTGATAGCTCCTTATTTCTTTCAGATTTGGGGTCTACCTTAACTTCCACAGACCTTCGCGGGAAAGGAATTGGTGATTTATAGGGAGGAGGGACAACACATAGCTCTTCCTTCTCTACCTTTTTGACAACCTCCCTTTCGGGTGGTGTTTATGGAACATTCTCAAACTCTATTTTTTTCTCACCTGAACTCTCCTCATTATCACTATCCTTAGGATTTTCGGTAAATCTTTCACTGGTGGTTGTTACCATATCCGCATGTTTCTCATGGAGAGGTCCTAGAGGTGTCTGCGCAAGTAGGGAGATTTGAGTCTCCAATGCCTCGTTGTGAGTGACGAGGGACTCGACCACAATGTTCAGTTGCGTAAGGGTTTCATTGGTATAGAGACTTTGTTTTCTAAATTCTTCATTCTGAAGAGTTTGTGTAGCCACAAAGCGTTCCATCATAGATTCTATCCTTGAGTGAGTTTGCGTCTCAATGAAATCCTCCATTAATATTTCCAGGTTGGATTTATAGGAATCTTGCGATTCCTCAAAATACTGGGAGTGATAATCGTAGAGAAAGTTTGGGTGATACATAGTAATAGAGAGAAAGAAAAAAAATTAAAAAAATTGCCTTAGTCTCTACAGCGTAACAGAAGAGTTACGATATCGACTAAATAAAGTCCCCGGCAACGGCGCCAAAAACTTGATCGCTCGACTTTATGAGTCGAAATTTGGGGTACAAACTGCAAGTGCACAGTTCTATCGCGTAGTTTTAAAAGATATCGATCCCACAGGGACTTATGAATCGATATAGCGTTATCTAAGGTTACTTCGTAAAGCTAAGGTGGATAATGTTTGATTGTTTGGGGAAAAGCTAAAACTAAAAAAAATAGAATCTAAATTAAATATCAAATAAACGGATATCGGTATGTAGTTCGTCGTAATTAGGGAATCAATTCTTTGTCGGTTTCTTGGTTTTAAAAATAAATCATTTCAGTTGACTTTATTGATTAAAAGTTCTATCTCAAACTCTCGCTCTGTTGAATAAACCATGATTTTATGTTAACGTAGCTGTCACTTATAATTAAGTCAAAAACCATTTTTTGAAAGCAATAAAGTCCGTAGAAACTCTTTTTAAGAAAACACTAACCGTTTAAACACCCTTATCTCAAACTCTCGCTCTGTTGATTTAGGTTATACAATTAAATTCGAATGCTTAACTCTCGTCCTCACATTCAATCTTTAAAAATACTTTTTGGAAAAGATTAGAATTTAATTAACTCTAAAAATTGCTCTCGCCCTGATCTAGAATTAACATCCAATTTACACTGTCCAGTTAAAACCTCAAATTTTCGCTCTATTGATTTTAACCTCTTTATGTCCTTTACTCTCGTATAAAAACTTTGTTATTAAACCTGTAAACTGAGACCGTAAAAAGAGTGATTTTAATTTCAAATTTAATTAAACCGACTTAGTTTTGATCCCTTATTCCGCTTACTCTACATACCGATATCTAGGTGAATTAGCCAGACATGCTAAACGAACTTAAATAATTATCATGCATAAACAGACTCATCTCAAGCAAATAATATAAATAAATAATAAAACAAAGCATTAAACAATAATGAACCTGTATAAATTAAACAGTAGTCTTGAACACTCCACCACAAGCCGGTAGGATTTGTTCTTGAATTCTTCAATTAACCAACAAATTAAAACGAAGGAATAAAAAAACTAGATTCTAACGTAAGGTTAGATCCGGTAAAAAGGTACACAATAGTTTCCGGTGTAGAAACTATTATGTGAAAAACTAAATAAGTGCTAGAATAGAAAAAAGAATTGCGAAAGGAACAATAGAAATTGTAAAGGTAATGCTGTAAAAAAAATATGCCTAAGTTCTGCAAGAAGAAAAATGGAAAACGGTAAGACGGCGAAGCAAAAAGCTGGAAAAAGTGTGGAACCAATCTCGAACCCCCCGGAAGGGTTTGCAAAGCTGGTATTTATATGCTACCTCCTACAACTGCCTTCACGTCCAAAAGTCTTCAACGTGCAAAAGGTTAGGCGTGCGAATAGGACTCCCATGTGTGACGTTCGTCACACCATGTGGGACGTTCGTCACACAAGTGTATGTAGCGTGACGCTCGTCACAGCATCTGTGGCGCTCGTCACAGGCACAACGGCTGTGCTTTTGGGCTGGGCTTTGGCTTTTTGCTATTTGCTTCGTTTGATTCCTTTTTGCACCTCTTTTTCTTCCTTTTTTTAATTTTACTTCAAATAGACTACCTGAGATAAATAGAAAGGAAATACCGCGTAATATCTAATAAAATGAAGTAAATTGAAATAAATAATAATATAATTTAATTGAAATAAGTCCTAAAATGTGATATAATTTCGTGTTATCAACGTCAGCGAGACCATTTACCGATGACTGCTGGGGAACAGATGTCACAGAAAGCGAGGCCATTTACCGATGGCGACTAAGCTGGGCATTCGATATTTACCGATATCGAAGCAAGCGAGGCCATTTACCGATGGCGGCTTGGAATAGTCGACTTGATATACACTTGAAATTCTAGTTATCAGACTTTGGATGTCACACTGGTTGTTATGACATCCAATTCTGCACAGACAGGGATTATGCAGAACTTAACAGTAAGTGCAGTAAATAACACAAGTAATTGTTCACCCAGTTCAGTCCAACATGACCTACATCTGGGGGCTACCAAGCCAGGGAGGAAATCCACTATTAGTAGTATCAATTCAAAGCTAAACTCACCCGTTTACAACTTATCACTTAATCCCTACCCAATGCAATTTCAATCTTAACCTAAGATCAGAGTTCCTACTCACTCCCCCTCAATCACCTCAGTGATATTAAAGACACTTTGAAGTCACACTTCAAAAACAACTCTTGATTATGCTTCACAGCTTAAATCAAGATACACAGCACTCACGCTTAAAAGCTTTGAGTGACACAACACTTACAACTCAATGAACACCCTATGCCAAAGCAATCATCTACTTGATAATGGCTTGGCTTACAAGATACGTCTAATACAAGACTCACAAAATACAGCAGTGAAGTATGATGGACACACTGATTCTTCACGCTTCAAAATCCCCGAGACTGAATGAAGGAATGCCTTCCTTTTTATATTGCAGCACCTGGGCTTTTGCACCTGTATTTTCCTGAATTTTAGGTCACACAAGTTCCCTCAAATTCAACATTTAGGTTGCTAACAAATAGGCTATTTGTTAGGTTCATTGAATGTAGCTTGGTTGTTGATTTCCTGGATTTTCTCTCAGCTGTTGAATCCCTAAAGAATAGCCTGAGAAAAAGCTGAAACAGAAAACTGAACAACCTACAATTTAGCATATGCTGTCAGGCACGAATGTCACGACATTCAGCTTGACATCAAGGTCCATATGCTGAGTCTGTTTTTCCAGAAAACAGACTGTACAATTTGCTGACCTGTACATGATCAAAATGACCATACTACAGTAACAGCTTACATTAATAAATGTCAAAGTGTCCAACTTAACATTTATACATTTGGCCTTAAGTTAGTTCTGTTATTCTCTTGAAGAACAAACTAAGTTTTATGCTGAAGTATAGCAGAACACCACTCTGCCTAATCTTCAGTAGCTGCTGTCAATGATGAATGTCACAACATCCAGTTTGACATTCAGTCAGTAGGCCTTATGCCAGGTCTGGTTCTTCCTTGATAACCAGACTGCAAATGAATACTAAGTTCTAACAAAACTTCTATTCCTTAGTATCTGTTGACAGGTATGAATGTCACAGCATTCAATAATCCTGTGTTAGCTAGTCCTGCAGTAACTACAATGTAGTCACATATACATGTCATGACATCAGTCAAGACATTAGTGTTTTACCATATAATGCAGCCAATTAAACACCTACAAACTCCCCCTTTGGCAAATTTTTGGCTAAAACACTTTGATCCCCATAACAGAGTTCATGGCAGCGGAATACTACTAGCTAATACACTCAGAGTGGCAGCACACTCACACACATGGAAGTTAAATAAAAACTTCGCATAGCAGCACACACATATTAGAAGTTGCACCTAAACTTCAACATCAGCTGCAGGGGGGAATCTTCAGATCTGTCATGAGAGTCTGTTGTAGAGACCCACTCTGTTTGTCAGGGGTATTGGTGGTTGTTACTCCCCCTTTTTGTCACAAATGTTGCCAAAGCCAACAACATAGTCAGAGCACAATGACAGAGTTCCAGACTTGGTTTTACTTCACAGTTTCAACCAAGTTAACATCCACTTGATCTTGCTTCACAGCTTCGATCAAGTGATCACCCACTTTTGCTTTACAGTAGGTACCACCATATCAGATGCCATGATTTTGTTTCTGACATCCAGAACCACTCCTGCATGAACAACATCCTTGAACTCCTGCAGGTACAGTGGCCTTCTCTCTGTAGGGTGTCTCCTTACCCTCTTGTATCCACCCTTGTTGCAAGCCGCATAGCTATGATCTGTTGACCAATCATAGCCTAGTACAAATTGTTTAATAGTCAGAGATATTAAACAATTTATCCCAAACATCAGTGGTTGCTATAAGGTCTCAGAGAGACATATTCCCAGTTTGCTCCTTAAGTTTTCAAACTGAGTAGCATCCAGAGCCTTTGTAAATATGTCAGCCAGTTGAAGATCCGTGGCTACATGTTCCAAAGTGATCACCTTGTCTTCCACCAGATCTCTGATGAAGTGGTGCCTAATGTCAATATGTTTGGTCCTGCTATGTTGGATGGGATTCTTGGAGATGTTGATGGCACTGAGATTATCACAGAACAATGTCATAACATTTTGAGTGACATTGTACTCAGTGAGCATTTGTTTCATCCAAACCAGTTGGGAGCAACTGCTTCCAGCAGCTATGTATTCAGCCTCTGCAGTGGATAGAGAGACACAGTTCTGCTTCTTGCTGAACCACGATATGAGGTTTTCTCCTAAGAAGAAACATCCACCTGATGTGCTTTTTCTGTCATCAGCACTTCCAGCCCAATCAGCATCACAGTACCCAGATAGGACAGGCTTAGACCCATGTGAATACAGCATCCCATAGTCACACGTCCCATTGATGTACTTGAGAATCCTTTTGACTTGATTCAAGTGGCTCACCTTGGGCTCTGCTTGGTATCTGGCACACACTCCAACTGCATAGGAAATGTCAGGTCTACTTGCAGTTAGATACAGCAGACTACCTATCATGCTTATGTACAGGCATTGATCAACACTAGGCCCTCCATCATCTTTGGTTAACTTCAGATGAGTAGGAGCAGGAGTCCTCTTGTGCCTGGCATGATCCATACCAAACTTCTTAACTATGTTCTTGGCATACTTGCTTTGGGAGAGAAACATAGAGTCCTCCATTTGGTTTACTTGCATTCCAAGGAAATAGGTCAGTTCTCCCACTAGACTCATTTCAAACTCAGACTGCATCTGGTGAACAAATTTTTAACCATTTGTTCTGACATTCCACCAAAGACTATATCATCAACATAGATTTGAGCTATCATGATTTTGCCTTCTTCATCCTTCACAAACAAGGTTTTATCTATGCCACCCTTTCTGTATCCATTTGAGGTCAGAAATTCGGTTAACCTTTCATACCAAGCTCTGGGTGCTTGCTTCAACCCATACAAGGCTTTCTTCAACTTGTATACATGCTCAGGTTGGTTAGGATCACAGAACCCTTTGGGTTGTTCCACATAGACTTCTTCATTCAGGTAGCCATTCAAGAATGCACTCTTCACATCCATTTGGAATAGCTTAAACTTCAGGATGCATGCTACCCCCAACAGCAATCTGATGGACTCAAGTCTAGCCACAAGAGCAAATGTCTCATCAAAGTCTACTCCTTCAACTTGAGTGTATCCTTGAGCTACTAGTCTTGCTTTATTTCTAATAATTACTCCTTTCTCATCAGATTTGTTTTTGTAGATCCACTTGGTACCAATGATGTTGGACCCTTCAGGTCTTGGAACCAGCTCCCATACTTCATGCCTTGTGAACTGCTCGAGTTCCTCTTGCATGGCAATGATCCAGTATTCATCAGTCAGGGCTTCTTTCACATTCTTTGGTTCAACCTTGGAAACAAAGCAGGAATTTGAGTTTATTTCTCTTGACCTGGTAGTTACACCACTGGTGGGATCCCCTATGATAAGATCCTTAGGGTGGTCTTTCTGAATTCTGATAGATGGCACTTTGGTGGGTGCTTCTACTTCACATTCAGGAGAAGGTTCCTGTACTTCTTCAGGCTTGACTGGACTGTCAGTTGGACTGTCAAGGAATGTTTCAACATCCTCCATGACATCGGTTCCTTCCTCTTTATCATCCACAATGACATTTATGGACTCCATCAGGACATTGGTCCTGTAGTTGAACACTCTATAGGCTCTGCTGTTAGTGGAGTATCCCAGAAATACGCCTTCATCACTTTTGGGATCTAGCTTCCTTCTCTGTTCACGATCTGTGAGAATGTAGCATTTACTTCCAAAAATATGAAAGTACTTCACAGTGGGTTTTCTGCCCTTCCATATTTCATACAGAGTGGAGGAGGTTCCTTTTCTCAAGGTGACTCTGTTGTGAACATAACACGCGGTATTCATTGCTTCAGCCCAAAAGTGCATAGGGAGCTTCTTTGCATGAATCATTGCTCTGGCAGATTCTTGAATAGTTCTATTTTTTCTTTCAACTATTCCATTCTGCTGAGGAGTTATAGGGGAGGAGAACTCATGGCTTATTCCTTTAGATGAGCAAAACTCATCAAACTTGGAATTCTTGAATTCAGTACCATGATCACTTCTAATCCGGACCACACAACTGTCCTTTTCCCTTTGAAGTCTTATGCGCAGATCTTTGAAGACATCAAATGTATCTGACTTCTCTCTGATGAAGCTTATCCACGTGTATCTGGAATGGTCATCAACCACCACGTAGGCATACTTCTTCCCACCAAGACTTTCAACCTGCATAGGTCCCATTAGGTCCATGTGCAGCAGCTCCAGAACTCTGGAGGTTGTGGAATGTCCCAGCTTTGGGTGTGACATCTTGGTTTGCTTGCCCATTTGGCATTCTCCACAGACTCTTCCTTCATCAATCAGAAGCTTTGGCATTCCTCTGACTGCTTCCTTGGATATGATCTTCTTCATTCCCCGTAAGTGGAGATGTCCAAGTCTTCTATGCCACAGCTTCACCTCCTGTTCTTCCTTGGCTGAGGAGCATGTTGTGGAAAAGTTAGAGAGATCAGGTTCCCACAGGTAGCAGTTGTCTTTGGACCTAGTTCCTCTCATAACTTCCTGATTGTCACCATTTGTCACAATGCACAGCTCCTTAGTAAACTGAACATGAAAACCTTGATCATACAGCTGACTTATGCTGATGAGGTTTGCAGTTAGTCCTCTTACTAACAGCACATTGTTCAGTTTTGGCACTCCAGAACAGTCCAGTTTGCCCACACCTCTTATTTTTCCTTTGGCACCATCACCAAAAGTCACATAGCTGGTGGTGTGAGGTTGAATATCTACCAGTAGATTTTCCATACCAGTCATATGTCTTGAGCATCCACTGTCAAAGTACCAGTCTTCTCTGGAAGAAGCCCTTAGGGCAGTGTGTGCTATCCTAGCATACCATTGTTGCTTCTTAATGGGAACACATCGCTTACGTGTTTTATGCTTAGGTCTGACAGGTGAGGCTCTGTTAGGGAAGCCATGAATCCAGTAGCAGAAGGCTTTTATATGACCAAGCCTGCCACAGTGGTGACACCTCCAATTCTGGTATTTCCTCTTCTGATGATCATTCATCCTAGCTCCTTGATGTTGAGACATTGGCTTTGACATCTGTTTGAACTTCTGAACTCTAGCCTTTGGGCGTTTGTGTTCAGTTCTTTTTCCAAATCCTAGCCCAATTTGGTTCCAGACTGCTGTCCCACCTTTAGAATTTCTTCCAAGGTGTCAGTTCCCTTATTCATCATTCTGATGGATTTGGTCATCTGGTTCAGCTTGGAGGTCAGAAGGGCTATCTCATCATTTAGCCCCTCTATGGCAGACAGTTGCTTTTGTCTCTCATCTTCCAGTTCCTTGATGAGTTTCTTCTGCTTTTCTCCTTGTGCACGCACTTCTGCACTGGTGGTACACAGCTTCTTATATGCTGCAGCAAGTTCATCAAATGTCAGCTCATCTGCACTTGTGTCATCTTCAGAGACACACACACTGGTTAGTGCAGTGACATGTTTGGCAGATTCTCCTTCAGATTCACTTTCAGAATCTCCTTCAGACCATGTGATAGCTAGCCCCTTATTTTGCAATTTGAGGTAAGTAGGGCATTCAGCTCTGACGTGTCCATACCCTTCATAGCCAGGACACTGGATTCCCTTCCCATGGTTGAACTTCTCCTCAGAAGTTGATCTTTTCTTAATGTCAGACGGGATGTTCTTGACATTAGGTCTACCTCTTTGATCAATCTTCTTCATGAACTTGTTGAATTGCCTCCCAAGCATGGCTAAGGCTTCTGATATACTTTCATCACCTCCTGTATATCCTTCTTCTGACTCCTCTTCAGCATTTGATATAAAGGCTATGCTTTTCTTCTTCTCAGCATACTCACCTAAGCCCATTTCAAAGGTTTGGAGAGAACCAATGAGCTCATCTACCTTCATATTGCTGATGTCCTGAGCCTCCTCTATGGCAGTGACCTTCATAGCAAACCTCTTAGGCAAGGACCTGAGAATCTTTCTTACAAGTTTCTCTTCAATCATTTTCTCACCTAGTCCACCAGAGGTGTTTGCAATTTCAAGAATATTCATGTGAAAGTCATGAATAGTCTCATCCTCTTTCATCCTCAGATTTTCAAACTTGGTTGTCAACATCTGAAGTTTGGACATCTTCACCTTGGAAGTACCTTCATGAGTTACCTTGAGGGTATCCCAAACTTCCTTAGCTAGTTCACAATGGTGCACCAGCCTGAAGATGTTCTTAGTGATTCCATTGAACAGTGCATTCAAGGCTTTGGAGTTACCAAGAGCTAATGCCTCTTGTTCCTTGTCCCAATCTTCTTCGGGAATCTGCACACTGACTCCATCTTCATCAGTCCTCGTTGGATGTTCCCATCCCTTGTTGACAGCTCTCCAGACTTTGCTGTCTAGAGACCTTAAGAAGGCTATCATGCGAGGCTTCCAGTCATCATAATTAGATCCATCCAACATGGGTGGTCTGTTTGAGTGTCCTAAATCCTTGTCCATGGTACTAGAAAGTAACTTCCCTGGATCTCACCCAGAACTTCACAGGCAGGGTGCCTGCTCTGATGCCAATTGAAATTCTAGTTATCAGACTTTGGATGTCACACTGGTTGTTATGACATCCAATTCTGCACAGACAGGGATTATGCAGAACTTAACAGTAAGTGCAGTAAATAACACAAGTAATTGTTCACCCAGTTCAGTCCAACATGACCTACATCTGGGGGCTACCAAGCCAGGGAGGAAATCCACTATTAGTAGTATCAATTCAAAGCTAAACTCACCCGTTTACAACTTATCACTTAATCCCTACCCAATGCAATTTCAATCTTAACCTAAGATCAGAGTTCCTACTCACTCCCCCTCAATCACCTCAGTGATATTAAAGACACTTTGAAGTCACACTTCAAAAACAACTCTTGATTATGCTTCACAGCTTAAATCAAGATACACAGCACTCACGCTTAAAAGCTTTGAGTGACACAACACTTACAACTCAATGAACACCCTATGCCAAAGCAATCATCTACTTGATAATGGCTTGGCTTACAAGATACGTCTAATACAAGACTCACAAAATACAGCAGTGAAGTATGATGGACACCTGATTCTTCACGCTTCAAAATCCCCGAGAACTGAATGAAGGAATGCCTTCCTTTTTATATTGCAGCACCTGGGCTTTTGCACCTGTATTTTCCTGAATTTTAGGTCACACAAGTTCCCTCAAATTCAACATTTAGGTTGCTAACAAATAGGCTATTTGTTAGGTTCATTGAATGTAGCTTGGTTGTTGATTTCCTGGATTTTCTCTCAGCTGTTGAATCCCTAAAGAATAGCCTGAGAAAAAGCTGAAACAGAAAACTGAACAACCTACAATTTAGCATATGCTGTCAGGCACGAATGTCACGACATTCAGCTTGACATCAAGGTCCATATACTGAGTCTGTTTTTCCAGAAAACAGACTGTACAATTTGCTGACCTGTACATGATCAAAATGACCATACTACAGTAACAGCTTACATTAATAAATGTCAAAGTGTCCAACTTAACATTTATACATTTGGCCTTAAGTTAGTTCTGTTATTCTCTTGAAGAACAAACTAAGTTTTATGCTGAAGTATAGCAGAACACCACTCTGCCTAATCTTCAGTAGCTGCTGTCAATGATGAATGTCACAACATCCAGTTTGACATTCAGTCAGTAGGCCTTATGCCAGGTCTGGTTCTTCCTTGATAACCAGACTGCAAATGAATACTAAGTTCTAACAAAACTTCTATTCCTTAGTATCTGTTGACAGGTATGAATGTCACAGCATTCAATAATCCTGTGTTAGCTAGTCCTGCAGTAACTACAATGTAGTCACATATACATGTCATGACATCAGTCAAGACATTAGTGTTTTACCATATAATGCAGCCAATTAAACACCTACAAACTCCCCCTTTGGAAATTTTTTGGCTAAAACACTTTGATCCCCATAACAGAGTTCATGGCAGCGGAATACTACTAGCTAATACACTCAGAGTGGCAGCACACTCACACACATGGAAGTTAAATAAAAACTTCGCATAGCAGCACACACATATTAGAAGTTGCACCTAAACTTCAACATCAGCTGCAGGGGGGGAATCTTCAGATCTGTCATGAGAGTCTGTTGTAGAGACCCACTCTGTTTGTCAGGGGTATTGGTGGTTGTTACTCCCCCTTTTTGTCACAAATGTTGCCAAAGCCAACAACATAGTCAGAGCACAATGACAGAGTTCCAGACTTGGTTTTACTTCACAGTTTCAACCAAGTTAACATCCACTTGATCTTGCTTCACAGCTTCGATCAAGTGATCACCCATTTTTGCTTTACAGTAGGTACCACCATATCAGATGCCATGATTTTGTTTCTGACATCCAGAACCACTCCTGCATGAACAGCATCCTTGAACTCCTGCAGGTACAGTGGCCTTCTCTCTGTAGGGTGTCTCCTTACCCTCTTGTATCCACCCTTGTTGCAAGCCGCATAGCTATGATCTGTTGACCAATCATAGCCTAGTACAAATTGTTTAATAGTCAGAGATATTAAATAATTTATCCCAAACATCAGTGGTTGCTATAAGGTCTCAGAGAGACATATTCCCAGTTTGCTCCTTAAGTTTTCAAACTGAGTAGCATCCAGAGCCTTTGTAAATATGTCAGCCAGTTGAAGATCCGTGGCTACATGTTCCAAAGTGATCACCTTGTCTTCCACCAGATCTCTGATGAAGTGGTGCCTAATGTCAATATGTTTGGTCCTGCTATGTTGGATGGGATTCTTGGAGATGTTGATGGCACTGAGATTATCACAGAACAATGTCATAACATTTTGAGTGACATTGTACTCAGTGAGCATTTGTTTCATCCAAACCAGTTGGGAGCAACTGCTTCCAGCAGCTATGTATTCAGCCTCTGCAGTGGACAGAGAGACACAGTTCTGCTTCTTGCTGAACCACGATATGAGGTTTTCTCCTAAGAAGAAACATCCACCTGATGTGCTTTTTCTGTCATCAGCACTTCCAGCCCAATCAGCATCACAGTACCCAGATAGGACAGGCTTAGACCCATGTGAATACAGCATCCCATAGTCACACGTCCCATTGATGTACTTGAGAATCCTTTTGACTTGATTCAAGTGGCTCACCTTGGGCTCTGCTTGGTATCTAGCACACACTCCAACTGCATAGGAAATGTCAGGTCTACTTGCAGTTAGATACAGCAGACTACCTATCATGCTTCTGTACAGGCATTGATCAACACTAGGCCCTCCATCATCTTTGGTTAACTTCAGATGAGTAGGAGCAGGAGTCCTCTTGTGCCTGGCATGATCCATACCAAACTTCTTAACTATGTTCTTGGCATACTTGCTTTGGGAGAGAAACATAGAGTCCTCCATTTGGTTAACTTGCATTCCATGGAAATAGGTCAGTTCTCCCACTAGACTCATTTCAAACTCAGACTGCATCTGGTGAACAAATTTTTTAACCATTTGTTCTGACATTCCACCAAAGACTATATCATCAACATAGATTTGAGCTATCATGATTTTGCCTTCTTCATCCTTCACAAACAAGGTTTTATCTATGCCACCCTTTCTGTATCCATTTGAGGTCAGAAATTCGGTTAACCTTTCATACCAAGCTCTGGGTGCTTGCTTCAACCCATACAAGGCTTTCTTCAACTTGTATACATGCTCAGGTTGGTTAGGATCACAGAACCCTTTGGGTTGTTCCACATAGACTTCTTCATTCAGGTAGCCATTCAAGAATGCACTCTTCACATCCATTTGGAATAGCTTAAACTTCAGGATGCATGCTACCCCCAACAGCAATCTGATGGACTCAAGTCTAGCCACAGGAGCAAATGTCTCATCAAAGTCTACTCCTTCAACTTGAGTGTATCCTTGAGCTACTAGTCTTGCTTTATTTCTAATAATTACTCCTTTCTCATCAGATTTGTTTTTGTAGATCCACTTGGTACCAATGATGTTGGACCCTTCAGGTCTTGGAACCAGCTCCCATACTTCATGCCTTGTGAACTGCTCGAGTTCCTCTTGCATGGCAATGATCCAGTATTCATCAGTCAGGGCTTCTTTCACATTCTTTGGTTCAACCTTGGAAACAAAGCAGGAATTTGAGTTTATTTCTCTTGACCTGGTAGTTACACCACTGGTGGGATCCCCTATGATAAGATCCTTAGGGTGGTCTTTCTGAATTCTGATAGATGGCACTTTGGTGGGTGCTTCTACTTCACATTCAGGAGAAGGTTCCTGTACTTCTTCAGGCTTGACTGGACTGTCAGTTGGACTGTCAAGGAATGTTTCAACATCCTCCATGACATCGGTTCCTTCCTCTTTATCATCCACAATGACATTTATGGACTCCATCAGGACATTGGTCCTGTAGTTGAACACTCTATAGGCTCTGCTGTTAGTGGAGTATCCCAGAAATACGCCTTCATCACTTTTGGGATCTAGCTTCCTTCTCTGTTCACGATCTGTGAGAATGTAGCATTTACTTCCAAAAATATGAAAGTACTTCACAGTGGGTTTTCTGCCCTTCCATATTTCATACAGAGTGGAGGAGGTTCCTTTTCTCAAGGTGACTCTGTTGTGAACATAACACGCGGTATTCATTGCTTCAGCCCAAAAGTGCATAGGGAGCTTCTTTGCATGAATCATTGCTCTGGCAGATTCTTGAATAGTTCTATTTTTTCTTTCAACTATTCCATTCTGCTGAGGAGTTATAGGGGAGGAGAACTCATGGCTTATTCCTTCAGATGAGCAAAACTCATCAAACTTGGAATTCTTGAATTCAGTACCATGATCACTTCTAATCCGGACCACACAACTGTCCTTTTCCCTTTGAAGTCTTATGCACAGATCTTTGAAGACATCAAATGTATCTGACTTCTCTCTGATGAAGCTTATCCACGTGTATCTGGAATGGTCATCAACCACCACGTAGGCATACTTCTTCCCACCAAGACTTTCAACCTGCATAGGTCCCATTAGGTCCATGTGCAGCAGCTCCAGAACTCTGGAGGTTGTGGAATGTCCCAGCTTTGGGTGTGACATCTTGGTTTGCTTGCCCATTTGGCATTCTCCACAGACTCTTCCTTCATCAATCAGAAGCTTTGGCATTCCTCTGACTGCTTCCTTGGATATGATCTTCTTCATTCCCCGTAAGTGGAGATGTCCAAGTCTTCTATGCCACAGCTTCACCTCCTGTTCTTCCTTGGCTGAGGAGCATGTTGTGGAAAAGTTAGAGAGATCAGGTTCCCACAGGTAGCAGTTGTCTTTGGACCTGGTTCCTCTCATAACTTCCTGATTGTCACCATTTGTCACAATGCACAGCTCCTTAGTAAACTGAACATGAAAACCTTGATCACACAGCTGACTTATGCTGATGAGGTTTGCAGTTAGTCCTCTTACTAACAACACATTGTTCAGTTTTGGCACTCCAGAACAGTCCAGTTTGCCCACACCTCTTATTTTTCCTTTGGCACCATCACCAAAAGTCACATAGCTGGTGGTGTGAGGTTGAATATCTACCAGTAGATTTTCCATACCAGTCATATGTCTTGAGCATCCACTGTCAAAGTACCAGTCTTCTCTGGAAGAAGCCCTTAGGGCAGTGTGTGCTATCCTAGCATACCATTGTTGCTTCTTAATGGGAACACATCGCTTACGTGTTTTATGCTTAGGTCTGACAGGTGAGGCTCTGTTAGGGAAGCCATGAATCCAGTAGCAGAAGGCTTTTATATGACCAAGCCTGCCACAGTGGTGACACCTCCAATTCTGGTATTTCCTCTTCTGATGATCATTCATCCTAGCTCCTTGATGTTGAGACATTGGCTTTGACATCTGTTTGAACTTCTGAACTCTAGCCTTTGGGCGTTTGTGTTCAGTTCTTTTTCCAAATCCTAGCCCAGATTTGGTTCCAGACTGCTGTCCCACCTTTAGAATTTCTTCCAAGGTGTCAGTTCCCTTATTCATCATTCTGATGGATTTGGTCATCTGGTTCAGCTTGGAGGTCATAAGGGCTATCTCATCATTTAGCCCCTCTATGGCAGACAGTTGCTTTTGTCTCTCATCTTCCAGTTCCTTGATGAGTTTCTTCTGCTTTTCTCCTTGTGCACGCACTTCTGCACTGGTGGTACACAGCTTCTTATATGCTGCAGCAAGTTCATCAAATGTCAGCTCATCTGCACTTGTGTCATCTTCAGAGACACACACACTGGTTAGTGCAGTGACATGTTTGGCAGATTCTCCTTCAGATTCACTTTCAGAATCTCCTTCAGACCATGTGATAGCTAGCCCCTTATTTTGCAATTTGAGGTAAGTAGGGCATTCAGCTCTGACGTGTCCATACCCTTCATAGCCAGGACACTGGATTCCCTTCCCATGGTTGAACTTCTCCTCAGAAGTTGATCTTTTCTTAATGTCAGACGGGATGTTCTTGACATTAGGTCTACCTCTTTGATCAATCTTCTTCATGAACTTGTTGAATTGCCTCCCAAGCATGGCTAAGGCTTCTGATATACTTTCATCACCTCCTGTATATCCTTCTTCTGACTCCTCTTCAGCATTTGATATAAAGGCTATGCTTTTCTTCTTCTCAGCATACTCACCTAAGCCCATTTCAAAGGTTTGGAGAGAACCAATGAGCTCATCTACCTTCATATTGTTGATGTCCTGAGCCTCCTCTATGGCAGTGACCTTCATAGCAAACCTCTTAGGCAAGGACCTGAGAATCTTTCTTACAAGTTTCTCTTCAGTCATTTTCTCACCTAGTCCACCAGAGGTGTTTGCAATTTCAAGAATATTCATGTGAAAGTCATGAATAGTCTCATCCTCTTTCATCCTCAGATTTTCAAACTTGGTTGTCAACATCTGAAGTTTGGACATCTTCACCTTGGAAGTACCTTCATGAGTTACCTTGAGGGTATCCCAAACTTCCTTAGCTAGTTCACAATGGTGCACCAGCCTGAAGATGTTCTTAGTGATTCCATTGAACAGTGCATTCAAGGCTTTGGAGTTACCAAGAGCTAATGCCTCTTGTTCCTTGTCCCAATCTTCTTCGGGAATCTGCACACTGACTCCATCTTCATCAGTCCTCGTTGGATGTTCCCATCCCTTGTTGACAGCTCTCCAGACTTTGCTGTCTAGAGACCTTAAGAAGGCTATCATGCGAGGCTTCCAGTCATCATAATTAGATCCATCCAACATGGGTGGTCTGTTTGAGTGTCCTAAATCCTTGTCCATAGTACTAGAAAGTAACTTCCCTGGATCTCACCCAGAACTTCACAGGCAGGGTGCCTGCTCTGATGCCAATTGAAATTCTAGTTATCAGACTTTGGATGTCACACTGGTTGTTATGACATCCAATTCTGCACAGACAGGGATTATGCAGAACTTAACAGTAAGTGCAGTAAATAACACAAGTAATTGTTCACCCAGTTCAGTCCAACATGACCTACATCTGGGGGCTACCAAGCCAGGGAGGAAATCCACTATTAGTAGTATCAATTCAAAGCTAAACTCACCCGTTTACAACTTATCACTTAATCCCTACCCAATGCAATTTCAATCTTAACCTAAGATCAGAGTTCCTACTCACTCCCCCTCAATCACCTCAGTGATATTAAAGACACTTTGAAGTCACACTTCAAAAACAACTCTTGATTATGCTTCACAGCTTAAATCAAGATACACAGCACTCACGCTTAAAAGCTTTGAGTGACACAACACTTACAACTCAATGAACACCCTATGCCAAAGCAATCATCTACTTGATAATGGCTTGGCTTACAAGATACGTCTAATACAAGACTCACAAAATACAGCAGTGAAGTATGATGGACACACTGATTCTTCACGCTTCAAAATCCCCGAGACTGAATGAAGGAATGCCTTCCTTTTTATATTGCAGCACCTGGGCTTTTGCACCTGTATTTTCCTGAATTTTAGGTCACACAAGTTCCCTCAAATTCAACATTTAGGTTGCTAACAAATAGGCTATTTGTTAGGTTCATTGAATGTAGCTTGGTTGTTGATTTCCTGGATTTTCTCTCAGCTGTTGAATCCCTAAAGAATAGCCTGAGAAAAAGCTGAAACAGAAAACTGAACAACCTACAATTTAGCATATGCTGTCAGGCACGAATGTCACGACATTCAGCTTGACATCAAGGTCCATATGCTGAGTCTGTTTTTCCAGAAAACAGACTGTACAATTTGCTGACCTGTACATGATCAAAATGACCATACTACAGTAACAGCTTACATTAATAAATGTCAAAGTGTCCAACTTAACATTTATACATTTGGCCTTAAGTTAGTTCTGTTATTCTCTTGAAGAACAAACTAAGTTTTATGCTGAAGTATAGCAGAACACCACTCTGCCTAATCTTCAGTAGCTGCTGTCAATGATGAATGTCACAACATCCAGTTTGACATTCAGTCAGTAGGCCTTATGCCAGGTCTGGTTCTTCCTTGATAACCAGACTGCAAATGAATACTAAGTTCTAACAAAACTTCTGTTCCTTAGTATCTGTTGACAGGTATGAATGTCACAGCATTCAATAATCCTGTGTTAGCTAGTCCTGCAGTAACTACAATGTAGTCACATATACATGTCATGACATCAGTCAAGACATTAGTGTTTTACCATATAATGCAGCCAATTAAACACCTACAACACTGATATCAAGGAAGCGGAGCCATTTACCGATGGCAGCTTCGACTGGGGAGGAAAAAGATATTTACAACTGGAACCAGACAAGATGTTTACCGACGACTCTACTGGGGATTTTGATATTTATCGATGAATAGATACATGACCAGACATTTACCGATGACTGGGAAAAAAGATACACAACCAGACATTTACCGATGACTGGGAAAAGACTCGATGTTTACCGACATCAAAAAAGGATGACTAGACATTTACCGATGACTGGGATGAGACTCGATGTTTACCGACATCGAAAGATGATGTTTACCGACATCAAAAAAAGACGACCACAGGTGTTGACATGACACTTACTGGTATCACAAGGATGTCATCTTCATATGTCAAAACAAGGCAAACACTTGTCGGGGACTAAGTTGGGGAGTCAATCAAGCTTTCCTTTCACTGACGGGTGAGGAAATACACCTCTCTGGATATTATCAATTATGAATGCTACCAAGAGCAACTGCTGCAAATACGCCATACAGATGTTGCAATATGATCCGCCTCTGCTGGGGATATGATCCAATCTGGTTTAACACATGTATGCATATGTTTGAGTTTTTTCATGGCGTAATGCTCCATATTGAATGGAAATGCTACGCGATTTGAGGATGTGAATGCAAATGATGATTACTATATGCAAGATGCCAAGGGAGGAAACTCCTGCTGGGAAAGCTCACGATCGCTTCCGCTGAGCACACGACTCTGATTCAATCCTCCAACTCTGTGGGGACAGCATAACAATTCTGCTGCGGATACTTGCTGATCTGACACTCTGGGAACGACAGAGAAACCAACTCAACTAGGGAGTCATATGTTGGGAAAACACCAACCTCTCAATCATGTTGGGGAATTGCACTACTGCTGGGGAACAAATGATCCTCACTGGGGATGACCTCTACTGAACCCGATCCGCTTGGGGATTCCGCTGGGGAAATAAACAAACAAATCCCACCTCCGCTGGGGATTACAACCAATTTCAGACTTGCTAGGGAAAAACACTCTCAAACCTGCTAGGGATTACATCACTTCAAACCTGGCTGTTGAGGAACAAACTACCCACAGACACCATCCGCTGGGGAAATAACAACCTTCCGGCTTGCTGGGGAACTAACAGTCCTCAGACTTGCTGGGGAAAAGGCCACCTGCAGACCTGGTTAGAAAAACATCCTCAACCCTGTTGGGGATTGCAATCATCTTCAGGCCTGATTGCTGAGGCAACACTGATCTTGGCCTCGCTGGGGAGACAAACCCTGAACTTGCTTTGGACAACCCAACCTCTCACACTACTAGAAAGTGTTAAAACACTTTGAATAAATAGTGACTCATCTGCTCTAGCCAGCAATCAAAGACAGTAACCTGCACAACAGCAAGACATACTGTGAGAAAATTCTTTACTTTGAATAAATTTTGAATGATAGCAAATTGTGTGATCATCATCCAAATGTTGGCTGTGTTTTTACTATGTTTTTACCTTACATGATACATTTTTGTTTTTACTGTGTTTTTATCCCATTCTATTGTTGCATGACTGTACATAAAGACCTACATTGATACATCTCTTAAAAGAACTCATAAAATCCATTTTGTGTCAGTATGCATCAACACATAAGCATATGCATCGATACATACAGCATGTTGTAAATCACAAAACTTTTTTGTTCAGTATGCATCGATGCCTACGAGTCATGTATCGATACATGGACAAGAAAAATGCTCTATGGATCGATCCATACGTGCCTTGCATCGATCCATGATTAGTTGAAATGTCTTATGTATCAATGCATACGAATTATGCATCGATGCATGTTAGTTGAAATGTCATATGCATCAATACATATGAATTATGCATCGATGCATGCTTAATTCATTTCACCAAAAACTCATTTATGTTACAGTATGCATCGATGCATACCCTCATGTATCAATGCATAAGTCTGTTTTGTGCTCTAACAGTTTCTGTTTTTCAGCATATATAAGAGATGTTGCGACAGCAGTGAAAAAAAACGAATTCTTTGAGGGAAAACAATTGAACACAAGATCAAAAGCAGTGTAGCAGCAATTGTTTTGAGAGCACATAGAAACCTGAAAGAGACTTCATCTTCTTCATCTTCTCAATCACTTTTCTTCAAGAACATCAACACATAACCATTCTTGTTCTCTGGATTAAAGGATTATCGAGATAACGTTCAGTGGTACGATCAAGGATCTAGCTGTGGTTTGCAGTGGAACGATCGAGGATCTAGCTGAGTTGAAGATTGAAGGGGGTTTCGAGGAAAAACCTATTGGTTTATCCTTCAAGAACTGGAGTGTTCTTGAGGGTTTGTGAGTCACGTTTGCAGAACAGATTCAGCCGCAGCGTTGCGTTTGGAGATCGGGGGATTTCGCAAGCAGGTCGTGGAACCGGTGAATTGTTTGCAATTTCGTGCAGGAAATTCTTGATCGTGCTCAGATCAAGTGAAGGTTCATACAAGAAGAAGTTCTTGGAATTTAGAATTCTGTCTTTGTATCATAACCTTGTATCAACGAATTCGGCAATAATTGATAATCAAAGTTCTCAATTTCATTTGAAATTGAGAGGGAGACGTACCCACACGCGAGGACGACGTGGGGAACTTCCTTACCAAATCTCTGCGTATCGTATTCTTACCTTACTCCTCTTTACGTTTAAAACAGTTTTCGCAATTTCAGTTAGTGTGTTGTGATTGTTCCTTTTGCAAGACAGCAGTGGCAAGAAAACCTTTTTAATTAAACTCTACTGCTGTTCATCATTGATCACATACACACCAACTGTTTGACAAAATTGTTAGCTAGGTTTTTTTCATTGGAAATAGACTTTAATGATAAGTGCATTCAATTAGCTAAAATTCTGGTGTTGATTGTTTCTGTCATTCTTATTAAAATCCAGCATTAAACTCGTATGTCCGGTTTTCTAGTAGCGGTTCAGAATAGACGGAAGTCGATTCGGGACTGATATTTTCTGCCAACTTTAAAAACTCTGATAAAACTTTAAATCCGTTAAATTTCAAAGAGGTGATCTATTCACCCGCCCTCTCGATCACTAGCCACACCGTCTAACAAGTGGTATCAGAGCGCCGGTTCGCTGGTGCTCTGTGGCTGCCTGTAACAGTATGGATTCTGAACCAAAGGGGGCGTATAATAGAGCGCCTATTTTCAACGGTGAAAATTATGGCTACTGGAAAGACTGCATGCGAGTTCATATAAATTCTGTGGATAGGCAAGTATGGGCTGCCATTGAAAATGGTCCGTTTCAAATTACTATGACAAATGCGGCTGGCGCCATAGTACCTAAACCAGAAGATGATTGGAATGAGAAAGATGAGAAAAAGTGGTCGTGTGATTGGAAAGCTTGAAACATGCTAATTTCAGCACTTGGTGTTGATGAGTATTATCGAGTATCCCATTGCACGACAGCTAAAGAAATGTGGGATGCTTTAGAAGTTGCCCATGAGGGTACTACTGAAGTAAAACAGTCCCGCATTAACACACTCAATCAAGAGTTTGAGCTCTTTCGCATGAAACAAGGAGAATCTATCTCCGACATGCAAAAGAGATTCACTCATCTAACTAACCGATTGAATGCGCTTGGAAAACCTATTTCCAATGAAATTGCTACTAATAAAATTCTCAGGTGTCTTAGCAGGGAGTGGCAACCTAAAGTAACAGCAATTAAGGAAGCCAACGATCTAACAAGACTTACGATTACAACTCTGTTTGGAAAGCTGGAAGAACATCAGCAAGCATTGGAAAGTCTTGAAAAATATGAGAACAAAAGTAAGAAGGAAAAGGAGAAGAAAAGAGACAAAGAGGGAGAGAAGAAGCCAATAGCTCTTGTGGCCTCTAGCTCTAAGTCCTCACGAAAAGAGCAAAGCGACAATGATTCAAGTAGTGACAAAGACTCGGATGCTGAGGAAATGGGACTGTTCGTAAGGAGATATAATAGATTCATTCGAAAGAATGGAGTCAAGCATTCCGACAAAAATCTCATGAAGTTTCAAAGACAATCTACAAATTCGAAACAAGAAGAGAACAAGAAGAATAGAGGAAGAGGATCCTGTTTTAATTGTGGTAAATCTGGACATTATAAAACGAACTGCCCTATGAAGTATAAGGATCAAAGAAAAGATTCACCAAAAGGGTACAACAAACAAAGAAGAGCGTACATTGCATGGGAAAGTGATAGTGATTCATCAAGCACACAAAGCTCAAGTGATGGTGATGAAGCCGCAAATCTGTGCCTTATGGCTCACACAAAAAATATGTCCTACCACAAGAAGAAAAACAATGACAAAAAGGTAAAACAAGCCTATTACAATAATTTCTCTTCTATGTCGTTTTCGGAACTAAAAATAGCTTTTGAAAAACTGCATAACGAAGCTGTAGATGCTTTTAAAAGACTATCTTCTGACAAACATATTTTTTCATTTTTGGAAGGTAAAGTAAACAAAGCTGAAATTTATTTAGAAGCATTGAAAGCTAGTATTGCAGAAAATTCAAAAGATATTGACATTGATGGATGTAGTAGAGTTAGGTATTGTGACGCTTGTTATATTTGGCAAAAAGGGGTAAACACTCTTAAGGTCAAAATAAAGAAGGCGCTACAACCTAAAGTTACTTATGCCGTTGACTCTAGGTTGTTTAAGAAGTCATTAAATCCTCCATATGCAAAATACTCTTTTATTCTGAAGGATTCAATGAACAAGAAACAACAAACACATCATCATGGTTTATGTTATTATTGTTGTCATGCTGGCCATACCATTGAGAAATGCAAGTTTAGGAGATTTCTTGTCCCTAAAGGTATTTATCAATGGAAGCCAAAAGGCAACCATGTTAGCACTTACCCACTTGGATCCAATGAAAATTGGGTACCAACGTCTCTCTTTTGATATTGTAGGATGAGTGCCTTGCCTCCGCAGATAGAAGGTGGTTTCTTGACAGCGGCTGCTCGAGGCACATGACCGGTGACATATCGCTTTTTATAGACTTCAAGGCAAAGAAGAAGGGATATGTTACTTATGGAGACAATAACAAAGGAGCTATACTCGGCAAAGGTAGTGTAGGTAATCCCTCCACCACTACTATTTCAAATGTCCATCTAGTAGAGGGACTTAAACATAATTTGTTAAGCATAAGTCAACTATGCGACATGGGCTATAAAGTTTCGTTCACAAAAACTTGCTGCAAAATTGAACATGCTGAACAGAACATTGTGTTTAAGGGTGTAAGAGTAAACAATATCTATATGCTTGACCTGTTTGATGTACCTTTGACAAGTACTAAATGTCTAGTCACCTTGAATGATGATTCTTGGCTTTGGCATAGACGTTTAGCGCATGTTAATTTCGATTTGCTTAATAAGGTTGTATCTAAGGATCTAGTAGTCGGTCTACCAAAAATAAAATTTTCAAAAGACCACCTATGTGACGCGTGCCAAATGGGAAAGCAAACGAGGGTCTCTTTTAAATCTAAAAACGTAATTTCAACTTCACGACCCCTTGAGCTTCTCCATATGGATCTCTTTGGACCTTCTATGATAAAGAGCCTAGGTGGAAATTACTATGGCTTTGTAATAGTTGATGACTACTCTAGATTTACTTGGACTATATTCCTTCATAGCAAAGATGAAACTTTTTCTGCTTTTAAAAATTTTGCAAATTTGTCCCAAAACAAAATGAATTCCAAAATAGTTACAATTCGTAGCGATCATGGTGGTGAGTTTCAAAATTATCACTTTGAGAAGTTCTGTGACAAGTATGGTATTGAGCATAATTTTTCAACTCCTCGAACTCCACAACAAAATGGTGTTGTGGAGCGTAAAAATCGTGTTTTAGAGGAGTTGGCAAGAACAATGCTTAATGAGGGCGGATTACCAAAATACTTTTGGGTTGATGCTGTCAGCACAGCCTGTTATGTTTTAAACAGAATCTCAATTCGCCCTATTTTAAATAAAACTCCTTATGAACTTTTGAAAGTAAGAAAACCAAACTTGTCACATCTTCACGTATTCGGTTGTAAATGTTTTGTTTTGAATAACGGTAAGGAAAATATTGGGAAGTTTGATGCAAAAGCGGATGAAGGTATCTTTCTGGGTTACTCACTGTCAAGTAAAGCATATAGAGTGTACAATAAGCGTTTACTTACTGTTGAAGAATCTGTTCATGTTTCTTTTGATGAGTCTTATCCGAAAAATGTCGGAAAAGGTATTTCTTTTGATGACGCAGGTGTATCTACAGAAGACATACTCAAGGAAGCTGTTGAGGAAACTGATCAGTCCAAAACAGCTTCCCATGAGAAGGAGGAAGATACTAGTCATGAAGAAAATGAGGAAGAAAAGACAGCTGAAGTGAAGGATCTTCCAACAGCTTGGAAATCATCAAAAGACCATCCCATTGACAACATCTTGGGAGACATTTCAAAGGGAGTAATGACCCGTTCTAAGATAAGTAATTTTTATTCTCACTTCGCGTTTGTTTCACAAGTAGAACCTAAAAATGCCAAAGAGGCCTTGATTGATGAATTTTGGCTAATGGCCATGCAAGAAGAGCTTAATCAATTTAAAAGAAATGACGTTTGGGAACTTGTCCCTCGTCCGCGAGATCATCATATCATAGGCACTAAGTGGGTTTTTAGAAATAAGCTTGATGAAAACGGAGTGATTACTAGGAACAAGGCACGTTTAGTAGCACAAGGGTATAACCAAGAGGAGGGCATAGACTATGAGGAAACTTATGCTCCAGTTGCTCGCCTTGAAGCTATACGTCTTTTGCTTGCCTATGCGTGTTCTAAGGATTTTAAGCTCTACCAAATGGACGTAAAGAGTGCTTTTCTTAATGGTGTCATAAATGAAGAAGTATATGTTTCACAACCTCCTGGTTTTAAAAATGCTGAAAATCCAGATCATGTTTACAAATTAAAACAAGCTTTGTATGGTCTTAAACAAGCCCCTCGGGTTTGGTATGAAAGGCTTAGCAAATTCCTAATTGATCATGGATATTCAAGAGGTAAGGTGGACAATACTCTCTTTATTAAACACAAAGGGAAGCACATTCTTTTAGTTCAAGTTTATGTCGACGATATAATATTTGGTTCAACTAACATACACTTGGTCGAAGAATTTTCTAAGGTTATGCAGGGTGAATTTGAGATGAGTCTAATGGGGGAGCTGAACTACTTTCTAGGACTGCAAATAAAGCAACTTGATGAGGGTACAACAGTATGTCAAACAAAATACTGCAGAGAACTACTCAAGCGCTTTGGAATGAATGACTCAAAATCAATTGACACCCCAATGCCTACCAACGGAAATCTAGATAAGGATGAGCATGGTAAGTGTGTAGATGTCAAAAAGTTCAGAGGTATGATTGGATCTCTCTTGTATCTTTCTGCTTCTAGACCTGACATCATGTTTAGTGTTTGTATGTATGCACGCTATCAATCAAATCCTAAGGAATCGCACCTAAAACCGGTGAAGCGCATATTTAGATATCTTCACGGAACACCTAAATATGGGCTTTGGTATTCCAAAGGAAGTGATTGTAGTTTAGTAGGGTACTCCGATTCTGATTTTGCTGGCTGCAAATCAGATAGGAAAAGCACAAGTGGTACATGTCACCTGTTTTCAAATTCCTTGGTAAGTTGGCATAGCAAAAAGCAGGTTTCTGTGGCTTTGTCAACTGCAGAGGCAGAATACGTTGCAGCCGGTAGTTGTTGCGCTCAGATTTTATGGCTGAAGCAACAACTACAAGACTTCAACATTCAACTCAAACGTATTCCTATAAAATGTGACAACACTAGTGCCATAAGCCTTACTAAAAACCCTGTTTTACACTCACGCACTAAACACATAGAGATTAGACATCACTTTCTTCGCGACCATGTTGAAAAAGAAGACGTTGTATTCGAGCACGTTGACTCCAAAAATCAGCTTGCTGATATTTTCACTAAACCTTTGGCAACGAAACCTTTCTTCAACATTCGTCGTGAATTAGGGATCTTAGATCTTTC
The DNA here is from genome assembly GCF_024323335.1 of Lathyrus oleraceus. Lineage (NCBI taxonomy): Eukaryota > Viridiplantae > Streptophyta > Magnoliopsida > Fabales > Fabaceae > Lathyrus > Lathyrus oleraceus. Next base: position 218,581,362 of record NC_066581.1, on the reverse strand, counting down.
TCATTTGATGTCTTAAGCATGTTGCCTCTTAATTATATTATGCCTCACCTTGGTTAATAAGATTCATTTTAGATGACACTTATCCATCACAAGACTACGCCAACAGAGGTAATATCTATCCTTTCTACAATTCTCTTACTGCTAAGTGGTTGTGTATGTTAGAACAGATGTTCCTACTCTCGTTGACATAAATTTGATTGCATATATTGTTTGCCTATATTGCTTGCACATTAAAAATCTGACTTATGAATCTTTCTTGGGCATAACCATCATGACATAGTGCATAATGCATATCCATACTGCATCAAAATTCATTAAAATCTGGTTTAGCATCAATATGCATCGACACAAAACATGTATGCATCGATCCCTATATTCTGAATTTCAATTTTTTTTACAACTGGTTCAGGATGCATCGATGCATCCATTGCACGTATCGATACACAGACCTGTTATAAACAAAAATGACTGATAGGCATCGATCCATGGCAATTTGCATCGACACATACTGATGCTATTTCAATTAAATGCATTTTTTTCTGTTGCTTATGTTTTTTTTTAATCGTTGCACAATATATGGTTTAGCTTATGTAATTCTTAAACTCGTTCATACTACTTAAATGCTTATAACCTTCTGTTTACTTCTGTTGTTATTGCCCTTATTTGTCATTCTTTGTGAGTGATTCTTTACTTTGTAAGCTTCATTCTGTGTGATTGTTAGCTTATCTATCAATTTTGTTGTGTTCTGCTACATGTTGCCTTGATAAACCTGTTTTTTTCTTCTTTTTGATGTTGACAAAGGGGGAGAAATGCAGATGTTGAGAAACATGCACAAACTCAGGGGGAGTATCACACATCCTGCCAAAAATTTGCCATCATCAAAAAGGGGGAGTTTGTGAGAAAATTCTTTACTTTGAATAAATTTTGAATGATAGCAAATTGTGTGATCATCATCCAAATGTTGGCTGTGTTTTTACTGTGTTTTTACCTTACATGATACATTTGTGTTTTTACTGTGTTTTTATCCCATTCTATTGTTGCATGACTGTACATAAAGACCTACATTGATACATCTCTTAAAAGAACTCATAAAATCCATTTTGTGTCAGTATGCATCAACACATAAGCCTATGCATCGATACATACAGCATGTTGCAAATCACAAAAAAAAATTGTTCAGTATGCATCGATGCATACGAGTCATGTATCGATACATGGACAGGCAAAATGCTATATGGATCGATCCATACGTGCCTTGCATCGATCCATGATTAGTTGAAATGTCTTATGTATCAATGCATACGAATTATGCATCGATGCATGTTAGTTGAAATGTCATATGCATCAATACATATGAATTATGCATCGATCCATGCTTAATTCATTTCACCAAAAACTCATTTATGTTACAGTATGCATCGATGCATACCCTCATGTATCAATGCATAAGTCTGTTTTGTGCTCTAACAGTTTCTGTTTTTCAGCATATATAAGAGATGTTGTGATAGTAGTGAAAAAAAACGAATTCTTTGAGGGAAAACAATTGAACACAAGATCAAAAGCAGTGTAGCAGCAATTGTTTTGAGAGCACATAGAAACCTAAAAGAGACTTCATCTTCTTCATCTTCTCAATCACTTTTCTTCAAGAACATCAACACATAACCATTCTTGTTCTCTGGATTAAAGGATTATCGAGATAACATTCAGTGGTACGATCAAGGATCTAGCTGTGGTTTGCAGTGGAACGATCGAGGATCTAGCTGAGTTGAAGATTGAAGGGGGTTTCGAGGAAAAACCTACTGGTTTATCCTTCAAGAACTGGAGTGTTCTTGAGGGTTTGTAAGTCACGTTTGCAGAACAGATTCAGCCGCAGCGTTGCGTTTGGAGATCGGGGGATTTCGCAAGCAGGTCGTGGAACCGGTGAATTGTTTGCAATTTCGTGCAGGAAATTCTTGATCGTGCTCAGATCAAGTGAAGGTTCATACAAGAAGAAGTTCTTGGAATTTAGAATTCTGTCTTTGTATCATAACCTTGTATCAACGAATTCGGCAATAATTGATAATCAAAGTTCTCAATTTCATTTGAAATTGAGAGGGAGACGTACCCACACGCGAGGACGACGTGGGGAACTTCCTTACCAAATCTCTGCGTATCGTATTCTTACCTTACTCCTCTTTACGTTTAAAACAGTTTTCGCAATTTCAGTTAGTGTGTTGTGATTGTTCCTTTTGCAAGACAGCAGTGGCAAGAAAACCTTTTTAATTAAACTCTACTGCTGTTCATCATTGATCACATACACACCAACTGTTTGACAAAATTGTTAGCTAGGTTTTATTCATTGGAAATAAACTTTAATGATAAGTGCATTCAATTAGCTAAAATTCTGGTGTTGATTGTTGATGTCATTCTTATTAAAATCCAGCATTAAACTCGTATGTCCGGTTTTCTAGTAGCGGTTCAGAATAGACGGAAGTCGATTCGGGACTGATATTTTCTGCCAACTTTAAAAACTCTGATAAAACTTTAAATCCGTTAAATTTCAAAGAGCTGATCTATTCACCCCCCCTCTCGATCACTAGCCACACCGTCTAACACATACATGTCCCAGGGGATCGCATGGACAAAAAACACTCAAGTGTACTCAACATTCAAAATGATTTTCAAATGTTTTATCTTTCTGCACATTATTGTCTAGCCTTCATGTTTTTATATGCAATGTTTATCAAAAATTCGGACGTTTTTGCAAACAAAACAGTAAAATAAAAACAAGAGAGCAATTTGACTGAATAACGACTTTTATTGATTGAAAATGGCCTATAAAGGCAAATACATCAGGAAGCAATTCCTAGGAAGAGGTAATTGCGCCAAAACAGGAAATAAACTATCCTATTGGCATGTGAACACGACATCCACTATTTTCCAATTCTGTTATGACTCACAGACCCTCAATTTCCCCCAAATTCCTTGCTTTCTGAGAAGAACGATTGGACCGGTCACATCCTTCGAGATGGTAGACACTGAAGCGCGATGAAGTACAGATAACTCAGACCGTAGTCTTCGCTTTAATCCCTCTTTTGCCTGGATCGCCTTTTCAGGTTTTCAATCCACCGGGATACCCATTTTTTGCCTAAGCCGCCTTTGCAGGTTTTCGACTTACCGGGTGTACATATTCTTTTTTATTCTTTATCCCTAACTTTTGCCCGAACCTTTTTCTCTTTTTTTCTTGGTTCGCCGGGATGCCCTTTTTTGCCTGGACTTTTTTATTCTTTTCGTCCAGCGGGTCAATTTATGCGAAGTATTTTTTGACTACATCTGAGTTCACAGGGGACGGAAAATCTTCACCATCCATAGTTGTAAGCATCAAGGCTCCACCAGAGAAAACCTTTTTAACAACATATGGACCTTCATAATTCGTAGTCCACTTGCCCTTGTTATCTGTACTGGGAGGAAGGATCCTCTTCAAAACCAAATCACCTGTCTGATAGCTTCGAGGACGCACTTTCTGATCAAAGGCCTTCTTCATCCTTCTCTGATACAGTTGCCCATGGCACACAGCCGCTAACCGCTTCTCTTCGATAAGGCTTAACTCATTAAACCTTGTCCGGATCCACTCAGCTTCGTCTAGCTTGACATCCAGCAGGACTCTTAGAGAAGGAATCTCCACTTCAACTGGTAGGACTGCTTCCATACCATACACAAGGGAGTAAGGGGTTGCCCCGGTCGACGTACGTACTGAGGTACGGTACCCATGCAAGGCGAAAGGTAGCATCTCATGCCAATCCTTGTACGTCACGACCATCTTCTGCATAATCTTCTTAATGTTCTTGTTTGCCGCCTCTACATCACCATTCATCTTTGGTCTGTAAGGAGAAGAGTTGTGGTGTTCGATCTTAAAATCTTTACACAGCTCTTTCATCATCTTGTTATTGAGATTCGAACCATTGTCAGTGATGATCCTCTCAGGAACCCCATAACGACAAATAATCTCCTTCTTAATGAACTGGGCAACCACTTGCTTGGTAACATTAGCATAGGAAACTGCTTCCACCCACTTGGTGAAGTAATCAATCGCGACCAGGATGAAGCAATGTCCATTAGAAGCAGTAGGTTCAATCTTCCCAATCATATCGATGCCCCACATCGCGAATGGCCAAGGCGAATTCATGACATTCAGAGGGCTTGGCGGTACATGCATTTTATCTGCATAGACCTGACACTTATGGCACTTCCGAGTGTATTTGAAACAATCGGATTCCATGGTCGTCCAATAATAACCGGCTCTCAACAACTTCTTGGCCATTACATGACCACCAGCATGGGTACCGAACGACCCCTCGTGCACTTCCTGCATTAACATGTCTGCTTCGTGTCTATCCACACATCTGAGCAGAACCATGTCAAAGTTCCTCTTGTACAACACATCATCCTGATTCAAATAAAAGCTTCCAGCTAGCCTTCTCAGGGTCTTCTTGTCATTCTTTGACGCTCCTTCAGGATACTCCTGGCTTTTGAGGAAATTCTTGATATCATAGTACCACAGCTTCTCATCAACAACAGACTCGGCTGCAAACACATACGCAGGCCTCTCGAGTCGATTCACCGCAACGTGTGGCACATGATTATGCCAATGGACTTTGATCATAGAAGACAGAGTAGCCAAGGCATCAGCCATCTGGTTCTCATCTCGGGGTACATGATACAACTTCACTGTCTTGAAGAAAGTCAGGATCCTTCTAGTATAATCTCTATAAGGAATCAAATGCGGCTGATGAGTATTCCAGTCTCCATTGACCTGGTTAATCACTAGAGCGGAATCTCCATATATGTCCAGAGTTTTGATCCTTAGATCGATGGCTTCTTCAATCCCCATGATACAAGCCTCGTACTCAGCCTCGTTGTTGGTTACCTCAAAAGTCAATCTGGCAGAAAAAGGTAAGTGTGCACCTTTAGGATTGATGAGTACTGCCCCAACACCGTTTCCATTCACATTAATTGCCCCATCAAACATCAATGTCCACTTGTCATCAGGATCCGGTCCTTCCTCGACAAGAGGCTCTTCACAATCTTTCATTTTTAGATACATGATGTCCTCATCAGGGAATTCAAACATCATCGGCTGATAATCATCAATCGGTTGCTCGGCAAGGTAATCAGACAGAATACTACCTTTGATGGCCTTTTGCGACGTATACTGGATATCATACTCAGTTAGAATCATCTGCCACCGAGCCACTCGTCCGGTGAGAGCCGGCTTTTCAAAGATATATTTCACTGGATCCATCTTAGAAATCAACAAGGTAGTATGGTTCAACATATACTGTCTCAGTGGGCGAGCAGCCAATGCCAAAGCACAGCAAGTTTTCTCGAGCAGTGAATATCTTGTTTCACAGTCGGTAAACTTTTTGCTAAGGTAGTATATTGCATGCTCTTTTCGACCAGACTCGTCATGCTGTCCCACCACACACCCCATCGAATTCTCTGTCACCGAAAGGTACATTATCAGAGGCCTCCCAGGAACTGGAGGTATAAGGATTGGAGGTTTCTGCAAATATTCTTTTATCTTATCAAAAGCTTTTTGACAGTCATTGTTCCACCTGATTGCTTGATCTTTTCTTAGTAATTTGAATATCGGTTCGCACGTGGCCGTTAAGTGAGATATGAATTGTGCAATGTAGTTCAGTCTCCCCAAAAACCCACGGACTTGCTTTTCCGTTCTCGGTTCAGGCATTTCTTGAATAGCTTTTACTTCGCTGGATTAACCTCAATCCCTTTCTTACTGACAATGAAGCCTAACAGCTTCCCGGATCTCACCCCAAACGTACACTTGTTTGGATTCAGCCTCAATTTGAACTTTCTCAGCCTTTCAAACAACTTCTACAGATTTACCAAGTGCTCCTCTTCTTTCTGAGACTTCGCAATCATATCATCCACGTACACTTCAATTTCTTTGTGCATCATGTCATGAAAGAGAGTCGTCATAGCCCTCTGATAGGTAGCACCGATATTCTTCAGCCCAAATGGCATCACCTTATAACAGAACGTGCCCCAAGGTGTAATGAATGTCGTCTTTTCCATGTCTTCTGACGCCATCTTGATCTGATTGTAGCCAGAAAATCCATCCATGAAAGAGAAAACCGAAGATTGAGCAGTGTTATCAACCAATACATCAATGTGAGGTAATGGGAAGTCATCTTTTGGACTGGCTCTGTTTAAATCTCGGTAGTCGACACACATCCTAACTTTACCATCCTTCTTCGGCACGGGTACGATGTTGGCCACTCACGGGGGATAATTGGTAACTGCCAGAAAACCTGCATCCAACTGCTTCTGAACCTCCTCTTTGATCTTGACAGCCATATCAGGACTAGTTCTGCGAAGCTTCTGCTTTACCGAAGGACAATCTTCTCTAAGAGGTAGCCTGTGCACCACAATATCTGTATCCAACCCAGGCATATCTTGATACGACCATGCAAAGATTTCCACATATTCTCTCAGCATCTCAATCAGCCCTCTCTTGACAGATTCCTCCAAGGCAGCCCCGATCTTGATCTCTCTCTTGGCGTCCTCAGTACCAAGGTTAATAATCTCCAACTCTTCCTGATGAGGTTGGATGACCATTTCCTCCTGCTTCAATAATCTGACCAATTCCTTGGGGAGTTCACAGTCTTCCTCACTCTCCTCTTCAGCTTGGTAAATGGGATTATCGAAATCATACTGAGCCATAACAAAACTGTTTTTAATGGAGTCAACTTTTCCTCTGATGAAATTATGTTCCAAAAGAAAGTTACTTAATCGTTCATACCAAGCTCTGGGAGCTTGTTTAAGTCCATATAAAGATTTTTTAAGTTTAAAAACATGTTCTGGATAATTTGGATTTTCAAAACCTGGAGGTTGGTTGACATATACTTCTTCTGATATATAACCATTAAGGAATGCGCTCTTGACATCCATTTGATACAGTTTGATAGAATGATTTATAGCGAAGGATACAAGAAGACGAATAGATTATAACCTGGCGACTGGAGCAAAGGTTTCATTGTAGTCAATACCTTCTTGTTGACTGTAACCTTGAGCTACCAGTCGAGCTTTGTTTCTGACGACTTCTCCTTTCTCATTCAGCTTGTTTCTGAATACCCATCTGGTTCCGATAACGTGAGTGCCTCTGGGCTTGGGAACAAGATCCCAGACATCGTTCCTTGTGAATTGATCTAACTCTTCTTGCATGGCTAGAACCCAGTCGTTATCTTGAAGTGCTTCATCACAGGACATAGGCTCGATCAGAGACACTAGTCCCAGAGGAGTCTCTTCAGAGGTCTTGAAGGTAGATTTGGTTCTAACAGGTTCGTCCTTGTTACCCATAATCAATTCTTCAGATATGTTGAGGCGACTTTTAGCTTTCTTTGGGATTAATGGAAGATTAATTTCTTCAGGATTTTGAATGGCAGTTGCTTCTGGAGCTTTGTCAGATCCTGCAAGAGTGATTTCTAAATCTGCAAAATTCTCAACTAGCTTTGACTTTTCAGGGTCAAGCTTATCGTCAAATCTGACATGAATTGATTCTTCCACAATTTTGGTTTCTGTATTGTATACTCTGTAGCCTTTAGAGCGTTCTGAGTATCCTAACATAATGCCTTTCTGTGCTTTGGAATCAAACTTGTTCAGATGTTCTTTAGTGTTCAGAATAAAACAGGAGCATCCAAAAGGATGAAAATATGAAATGTTTGGTTTTCTTCCTTTACACAGTTCATAGGGAGTCTTTTCCAGAATGGGTCTTATGGAGATTCTATTCTGAATATAACACGCTGTATTTACAGCTTCGGCCCAAAAGTGCTTAGCCACGTTTGTTTCATTGATCATAGTTCTTGCCATCTCTTTGAGTGTCCTATTCTTCCTCTCTACAACTCCATTTTGTTGTGGAGTTCTAGGGCAGGAGAAATCATGGGATATTCCATTAGAGTCAAATATTTCCTCAAAAAATTTGTTTTCAAATTCCCCACCATGATCACTTCTGACTCTTACAATTTTAGAGTCAAATTCTTTTTGCACTTTGGAACAGAAGCTAGTGAATACAGAGTGAGACTCGCTCTTGTGCTTTAGGAATTTTACCCATGTCCAGCGACTAAAATCATTAACAATGACTAGTCCATATTTCTTTCCATTGACTGGTGTTGTTTTCACAGGACCAAACAAGTCAATGTGAAGAAGTTCTAGAGGCTTAGAGGTAGTAACAATAGTTTTCTTTTTGAAAGATGTTTTTGAAAATTTTCCCTTCTGACATGCTTCACACAGAGCATCTGAAGAGAACTTCAGTTTAGGCAGGCCTCTGACTAACTCGAGTTTATTTAGCTGAGATAATTTCCTCATGCTAATGTGGCCCAAGTGTCTATGCCATACCCATTGCTCTTCGTGAACGGACATCAGACACTTCACATTTTGTTCTTTTAAATCAGACAGATTAATTTTATAAATATTGTTTTTCCTCTTGCCTGTGAATAGGACAGAACCATTGTTTTGATTTATGGCTTTACATGTTTTTTGATTGAAGATTACATCATAACCGTTATCACTTAATTGACTTATGGATAACAGGTTATGCATTAATCCTTCTACGTAAAGAACATCAGATATAGAGGGAAGAGTACCATTACCAATAGTTCCGAAGCCTCTGATCCTTCCTTTCTGATCTCCTCCAAAACCTACGAATCCAGCGTCTTTAAGTTCCAGGCTTTGGAACATAGACTTTCTTCCCGTCATGTGTCGCGAGCATGCAGAGTCCAGGTACCATGACTGGTGTTTGAACTTTGCTGCATAAGATATCTGCAACATAAACAATCTTATCTTTTGGTACCCAGAGTCTCTTGGGTCCTTTATGATTAGTTTTCCCAGAGTTTCTGATTACCTTGGGTTTTCTAGCATTATCAAACTTGTGTTCTTGTGTGTGTGTGTAGTGATATGAAAATGGGGATTTAGGTTGGTCACTAGTAGAAGTTTTATCTTCCTTAGGATCATACCCAATTCCTCTTCTATTGTTCTGACTGACTCCATAAATCATGGATGCCATTACACTCCTTCCTATCCCATTTTTCAGAAACTTTTGAAAGGCTTTTTCGTACTTATAAATTATCGTATTTGAAGTTTGTGGAGCTTGAGATAATGCTTCTTCTAGTTTTAAACAATTTTTCTTTGCTGCATCTCTTAGTGATGTTAAAACTTTGTTTTCATCTTTTAGTTCTCGAATTGTCATCTCAAGTTTGCCACATTCTTCAAATTTTTCTTCAAGACAACCTTTTATTGCTTTAAATTTTTGTTTTAGTTTCTGATATGAGCTAAGAGTTTCAGACAAGCATGATTCTAGGTCAGATCGAGAGAGTTCAGAAAATACCTCTTCTGATTCAGATTCTTCATCTGAAGTGCTCCTGGATGTGGTAGCCATGAATGCCACATTTTCCTGTTCATCAGAGTCAGATTTTGATGAGTCAGATTCGTTGTCATCCCAGGTGGCCATTAATCCCTTCTTGTTTCTGAGGGAGTTTTTCTTGAAGATATCTTTTCTGGAGCTGTCTTTCTTTAATTTTGGGCATTCGTTCCTGTAGTGACCTGTTTCTTTACATTCATAACAAGTAACATCTTTGTTAGTTTTACCTTTTGAGGTTGATTCTGATCGATCCCCTCTGGGTCTTGGTCTCCTGAAGTTATTGTTCCTCTTTTTCCATAGTTGTTTAACTCTTCTAGTTAGGAGGGACAATTCTTCTTCATCATCAGAATCTTCCTGTTCAGAGTCATCAGCATCTTCTGTTTCGGCCTGGAGGGCTTTGTTCCTGTCAGGCTTGCGTCTTTCAGATCTGGACTTTAATGCTACAGATTTGTTCTTCTTCTGAGGCTCATCTTCCTCCAGTTCTATCTCATGACTTCTGAGTGAGCTGACAAGCTGTTCAAGGCTGATGTTGTTCAGATCCTTTGAAAGCTTTAATGCAGTGACCATGGGTCTCCACTTCTTTGGCAAGCTTCTGACTATCTTCTTGACGTGGTGTGCAGTTGTGTATCCTTTGTCTAGTACTTTGAGACCTGCAATAAGAGTTTGGAATCTAGAGAACATTACCTCTACAGCTTCATCATCCTCCATTTTGAAGGCTTCATATTTCTGGATTAGAGCCAGAGCCTTTGTTTCTTTGACCTGAGAGTTCCCTTCATGAGTCATCTTCAGGGAGTCAAGTATATCTTTAGTTGTTTCCCTGTTGGTGATTTTTTCATACTCATTATAGGATATGGCATTGAGAAGTATCGTTCTGGCTTTGTGATGATTCTTGAATTCACGCTTCTGATCATCTGTCATCTTGCTTCTGGGAACTTCAACTCCAGCATTAGTTACAGGAGGTTTGTATCCATCTGTGACAATGTCCCAGAGATCAGCGTCATAGCCTAGAAAGAAACTTTCAATTCTATATTTCCAGTAATCGAATTTCTCTCCATCAAAGACAGGAGGCTTAGCATTGTAACTGTCTCTTTCATTTGTCTGGGCCATAGTTTTTCTCGTTCTGGATCTCTCTACATGGTTAAGTGTTTGATTGGAAAATCAATAACAGAGCCGAAGCTCTGATACAAATTGAAGGTGAGAAAAACAAGAAAGGGGGGTTTGAATTGTTTTAGAAAATAAGCGCTTTTGCAAAATTAAAATCACACAGGATTTTATACTGGTTTGCTTATAACACAAAGCTACTCCAGTCCACCCGGCCAAGGTGATTTCGCCTTCAACAAGGACTTAATCCACTAATCTTGAAAGATTATTACAACCAACGTCTAAGAGAAAGATCTCTTAGTCCTCTCAAGTATACAGACTGCGCAGAGTCGCTTGAGGAATAAAAAATCAATTTAGGTAAAAACAGAATTTGTAATCTAGAATGCTTCTAGGCTAAAGCAAATATTACAGAAATTTAAGCAAGTAAGAAGTTTCACGTTATGAGCAAAAGCTCGTGAAAGATTAAGAGAGAGTAAAGTATTTATGTGTGTTCAGGTGTGTCTCTCAATGAGGTTTGCCGTCCTTTATATAGATGTGAAAGGACCGTTGTAGTGATGGCAGATATTTTGTCTTGATGAGAGTTTAATGCCATAACTTCTGTTGTTTCTTGCCAAAACAAGTTTGTCTCCCTGAATAACTTCTTTCCAAATATAATTTCTTTCTATTTGAAGTTGTAGTTGCCGTTACTCTTTCTGGATAAGGAAATTCTTCGTCAGAGTCTGAATTACTCTATTAATCTAAGATCTGAGAAGTGACGTTAGAGCTTCTGATAGTCCTGGTTTTAGGGCATCAGTGTTGACTTCAGAGGAAGTTGAGAGCCTCTGGTATTCTGATATGTTGTTGCTCAGAGTCAGAACTTCTGGAGCGCGCTTCTTCTTCAGGTGCTTCTGATATTCTGATATGTTATTTTGCTCAGAGTCAGAGCTTCTAAGGAGCGTTTCCACTTCAGATGCTTCTGATCTTCTGGTACTTTGTATCTGATTTTAATTACTATCTGATAAAGCGATCAAATTCCTTTGTTCTTGTTCAGAGTCTTGCACACTTAGAAACTTTTCGTTAGAGTGCAATTTTTGGTTTCATCCTTTGTTATCATCAAAATTCTGGAATCTGTTGTAGAACTATTTTTGTTCTTACAGCTCTGACTGAAGAGGCTGATAACCAATACCGAATTTGTCTTCCTTCACAGGCATGTCAACCATCTTGCCCCAACCCTCTGCATTACCAGAATTAACAACCTCCACAGCTTGCTTGTATGACGCAATCGAGGCACCTGTCTTCTTCTGCTCCACAAAAGCTACCTTCTCAATAGCAGTGGTCTCGAAAGCTTGGCACAGAGTTTCATGAATCTCGACATCCATCTCCACATACTTGAAGGAAGATAGATGACTCACAAGAATGTCCTCCTCGCCACACACAGTCACGACCTGACCATTCCACACATACTTCAGATTCTGATGGAGAGTTGACGACATTGCCCTAGCCCCATGTATCCAGGGACGCCCCAACAAACAACTATATGCTGGTTGAATATCCATCACATAGAAGACAATATCAAATACCTCCGGGCTAATCTTCACTAGCAACGTGACTTCACCGAAAACAGATCGCTTGGATCCATCGAAAGCACGAACCACAAGATCACTCGGGGTGAGGACAACCCCTTCAACATCAAGTTTAATCAAAGCCTTCTTGGGCAACACGTTCAACGAGGAGCTAGTATCCACCAACACATGCGACAACACGACACCTTTACACTCCATGGTGATATCTAGATCTGTGAACCCCAAACCATGTCTCGTGCTCACATTAACAATAACACCCTCGAGCTAGTTAACTGAAATCTCTTGAGGCACGTAAGCCAGATTCAACATTTTCAGCAAGGCGTTACGGTGTGCCTCAGAACACAATAACAATGAGAGGATAGAGATTTTCGACGGTGTCTGGTTTAGCTGATCTACAATCTTATAATCACTCTTCTTAATGATCTTCATGAACTCCTCCACATCTTTCTCAAAGGAACCCTCAGGCACTTCCTTCTGCACAGGTCCTTCTTCAACCACAGCTTGTTTCCCTTTTGCTTTGGCAAGAGCCTCACCATTGCTATCTCTTGGAATCTGTGGTGCAAACAGACGACCACTTCTAGTAAACCCTCCAGGTCCTCCCACATTGTCCACAACCGGACCAACAGTTACGGGAGTTTGGTTTGGCACACCAATTGTTACCGGAGCCTGATTAACCGGCCTAGTCTGACTTTCTAACCTTCTGTTGCTACGGAAAGCATTATCATACCTCCACGGAACCGCTCTACTATTCTCAACAGGTCTTCTATCAGAAGCAACAATGGTGACAGGAGTACCAACCGTCACTGGTGCAGATATGGTTACCAGAGTACCAACAGTTACGGGTGCATTAACATTTCTTGGCACACGTCCAGGACCCTCAGACGGTTTGAAGTAAATGGTGACAGTTGATACCACCCCACGATCTTTCACAGCCCGACTAAACTGTAGGCAACCCTCATCCATCAAACCCTGGATACCTCTTCTCAACTCTTCACAACCATTCTCTTGATTACCACAATCTGAACAACTTTCATCACAGCCCGGGAACACTCCTCCTTTCATCAGACGTTATTTTACCACAAGCAACGAAGTCTGAACCTCATCAACACTGACTACCAAATCCGCAGCTTCCTCACTTTCCACATTGTTCACCCTAGGCCCACCATGCTGAGGCATAGGATTATTCACAACATTTGGAACAGGAGCAAAGTTGATTGTCTTGGCATCAATCATATCCTGGACCTTTTGATGAAAAGCCTGACAGTTCTCAATGTGATTCCCCGGTGCACCGGAATGAAAGTCACAACGGACATTGGCATCGTACCCAGCAGGTATCTTTGTTAACAGAGCCATGGTGCGAAGCTCAACAAACCCCAACCTGAGCAGCTCAGGAAGCAACTCAACATATGTCATCGGCAACGGGTCGAAACAAAGATCCGCCATTCTCTGTCTTGGCTGAAATGGGCGTTGTTGTTGTTGTTGTGGTGGTGGTCCTCGTTGTTGTTGCTGAGGTTGAGTTGTTGGGAGAGTCACAGCAGCAACGTGACGATACTGTCCTCTGTTTACATTCCTTTGATGATGTACAACATTAATTTCACCCTCTCTTCTTCTGGGTGCCCCAGAAAATGGTTTCTTAGAACTCGAAGAACTCGAGGAACCAGGATCTTGAATCTTCCCTGCTTTGATAAGACTCTCAGACCTCTCTCCACAGATTACCACATCAGAAAAGCTACCGAACGGGAAACTCCCCGTGCGGTCCATAAACACACCCTACAATGTTCCAATAAACATATCGATCAGCTCTCTCTCCAACATCGGAGGTTGCACTCTTGCCGCTAATTCACGCCACCTCTGGGCGTACTCTTTGAAGCTCTCACCAGTCTTCTGGAACAAACTCTGCAGCTGAGTTCTGCTCGGAGCCATATCCATATTGTGCTTATACTGTCTCAGGAAGGCTTCACCCAAATCTCTCCATCTTCTAACAAATTCTCTCTTCAAATCCATGTACCAGTCCAAAGACGCTCCAGACAAGCTGTCTTGGAAAAAGTATATCCACATCTTCTCGTCATCAGTGTATGCAGAGATCTTTCAGTAGTAAGCCTGCACATGAGTGCGAGGACAAGAAGTGCCATTGTATTTGTCAAAGGATGGCGCTTTGAATTTGTAAGGGATCCTCAATCCATCAACCAAGCCCATATTGGTGACATCAAACCCTAAAGAGTTCTGACACTCCATAGCACGAATTTTCTCAGCAAGGGCATCAACTTTTCTATCCCTCTCTTCAATCCTTCCCACATCATCATCCTCACTGAGAACGGTGAACATATCCTCTTGTCTGTCAACCAACGAAGCAGGATGACGAACTGGAGCACGAGTTACTTGAACATTAACAGTCTCATAAGCAATAGGATGTCTGTTGATTCTGATACCCCTCAATTCATCACCCACAGCATAGTTATTGACGAGAATGGTAGCAACAAGATTGTCATTAACAGGGGCTTCCTCTGGCGAAGCACGGTTGACGGGTGGAATCACAGCTTCCTGTCTCTGGGACAAAGCTCGGAGCTCCTTTTGACCTTGCACAACCCCTTGCGTCATGCTCATGAACTGGGCCATGTTAGCCCTCATCTCTGCCAATTCAGCCTGAACTTGATCCATGCTTCTCTGTTGATTCAACCTTGTCGCGTAGCGGTGCGGACGACGATCATCAATCCTACCTAAAACAAGAACCATAATGAGAAGTCTTCTTCAAGAATACCTGTAATGCAAGAATGATATGTGTATGATGCGCATGATGCGTATGGTGCATATGATATGTTTTATCATTTCTCAGGCATTCAAGAGCCTTATTCACTTTTGAAAAATGGCAACCTGCAACATAAATATCCAAGAAGCAACCTACACAGGATGATGAGCACAAGGTGAAACATCAACAATCTCATCTATAGCCATGAGAAACAAAGATCATACAATCATAGTTCAATCAAATATTCAATGCATCAGAGTAGAACAAGGAATCCCATCCAACAATCCTAGAGGTGATTCTCAAAATAAACAATAAAGACAAACTAAGAAAGTCGGCCTCCAGGAATGAGAGTCTTCAGGTACTGGCACTGATCCAACAGCAGGTCACACTCTGAGCACTCAGGTAAAGGAGTGAGCTTCTCCTCCAGTTGCACCCTGAGTTCCACAACTTCTTCTCTGAGCTGGTTCTCTGATGCATGCCTTAGGTCCACTTCTTTCTTCAACTAAATGACTTTGTCTTTAAGATGCCTTTCCAAGTCTCGTATCTTCTTTTGGTAATTGGCTTCCGCTCTTTGCAACCTCAAGCGCTCACGGTGTTCTCCATCCAACATTGCTTTTATCTCCTCATAGGACCTCTTTTTGCTCTTCAATCTACTAGCACTTTCACCTTGCACGCCTTTGAGTTTATGGGCCAAACTCAACTTATCAGCTTTGGCTTTGTAAAGCCCCATCTGGATCTCTTGTTCCTTCTCTTTTAATCGACGATTCTCCATTAAGGCTTGTTTGTAATGCTCAGCAGGCACATTCTCAGAAAGGATCAAAGGCGGTTGCTCCTGCAATGGTTCCATCCTATCATAGGGTAACAACAAGGTTCCAACTCTATCCTTGACCCACTCAATGTAGGCAGGCATAGCAATGGCAAACTTCTTCCCTAAAACAGATCCATCCTTGACACCAATATGCTCCCAAGCTCTTCCCACTTGCTCCAATCTAGCTGGGTCACTCCGCTTCTTAAAGTACACACTCTCATCTATTTCAGCATCTAGTGGCTTTTCATTCATGACAAACCCCAACTGAAGGAGAGAAAGAACCGGGTTGTAATTGATGCAACCCTTAGTTCCTATGAGTGGAACATTACGAAACCCTCCACAATTCATAATGACATTGCGCACATTGATCCTGTAAGCTTGCCACTTGATATCATAGGATGTGAGTGACATGATCCTCTGAGTCCATTTGCGAGTGCTCTGATTATCCACAAAAGGTCCACTGGTTGGTAGAAAGGACAAGAACCACCTGAGTAGCAACGGGAGACAACACCTGACAGCTCCACCCTTACCATGCCTGCTGTGTATAGCATAATAAGTGTCAGCTAACAAGGTAGGAATCGGGTTTCCTCCAATGAAAATAGTGATTGCTGCAAGGTCCACAAAATTAGGCATACTCGGGAACAAGACAACTCCATAGATCATGACAGCTAACTGAGCATTGAAAGCTTCCCAATTCCCTTTCTTCGCTTCTTCCTTAGCCATTCTCACCAAGTACTTCAAGGACAAACCCACAATATCACCACTTGGTTTCTAATTGTCACTCACTTCTTTAATACTCAAATAGAGAGCCTTAGCAACAACCCTGAAATCCACCTCCTTTGGCACATCTATGAAGGGTACTTGGTATCTGATTCTGACATTCATGAGGATGGAATACTCTTCAAGAGTGGGCGCCAACTGATAGTCCTGAAAAGTGAAGCAACGGAGCTCTGGTACATAGAACTGTAAGAGAGTCTGCAACGGTACTGGATCAACCACCATCTTCAACAACATCAAAATATCCCCATACTGATCATTAAACACCTTCTGATTACAATCGGTTACCAGATTACTCAATTCTTCCAAAGATTTCAACGGCTCACGATGGAAACTGTAGGTGCAAATCTTCCTCTTCAACTCTGGAATGGCTGTCATCTCCCACTGTGAACAGACTCCTGAATGAACCTAAGAAATGATATGCATGTACAAGTTAGTTTTTTTCTTCTTCTTTTTTTCATTTTTTTATTAATTTTTTTATTTTATTTTGAAAATAAACATGCTATGATGCAAATGATGCAATTATGACTGGTTGGTTGTGTATCACAAGGCACAGGATCAGAACTTCGACATCGGAACCGGAAACCATAAATCAAGGTCATCTGAGACCCATACTTCTGAACCAGGTCACCAACAAGAACCAAACTGAAGTCACCAACAGGACACAGTCACCAACAGAGCAAGTCACCAACAGTACCTGTAATGATTCATTCCCTCCCCACTCACGGGTGTCATCTAGGCCAGGGTAAGGTCAAGAGAAACGCAGGATAAACGATCCTTTCAAGAATATCATCATATACACACCAGATGTATGCAACGATAATACCTCATCAGAATCTGAACTGCTCGTGATATCATGTTCCGCTAAGTGGTGCCATACCACCCGCTTCCCATGAATCACTCTATTCCTAGGTGTCCTAAAGTTCACTCATAGCCTAGTATTGGGCCTTTTACCTCTTGTAACTCCCACCCCACAGAGAGACAAATACATAGCCAACACAATGAAAATATGATGCATGCAGACATAGATGCAAACATATATGCAAACATATACAATCACATCATAATAATCATAAATGCAATAAATAAAGCAGTAAAAGCAACCAAAACTATCCTAAAGAGCGCTAGGATTGACTCGCTTAGGGATGATGGACCAGCAATAGGTCAACTTCTCTATCGTCCCCAGCAGAGTCGCCAGCTGTCGCATACGCGAAAAACAACCGGCGGGAAAAAAGACACAGAGCCGCCACCGTGCGTTATTTATCCCAAAGGAGGGAAAGGAAAAGCTCAAAGTAAACTTGGAAAGGAAATGGTCTTACGACCAGAGATTGCAAGGATCGGGAGTCGGTTACGCAAGGGGAAGGTATTAGCACCCCTCACGTCCGTCGTACTCGACGGGATCCACGCTTGGAAGAATAGAATAAGGTTGCTAACAAACTGCTCAAAAACTGCACAAAACATGGAATAAAACACAGATGAGAGACGGAGGAAACGGACTCGGCAGGATGTCGCATCCTGGGCCTACGTAGTTTGTGAGAGACAAACATCAGAGTTAACGTAGTTCGGGGGAATGGGAAACATGCTCGCTAGGATATCGCATCCTATGCATACGTATCTTCTCTAACCAGAGTAAGAATCAGAGCACTCGTAGCTCAGCTAACGCACGCTGAAACAAAACACTTAAACAGGGGCGCTGAGACGTCAAACGAAACACACAACTGGAAATGGAATGCCAATCGTTGGTCTTACATCCAACTCCGAACAAGCACACGCAAATAGGATACGGAATGCCAATCGCTGGTCTTACATCCATCTCCTAATGCACACAAACAAACGGGAAACCGAATGCCAATAGATGGACTTACATCAGACTCCGAACAAGGAAAGGGTGTACAAACTCACACACAACACAAAAGGGTTGAAAAAGAAAAAGGGCGAACAAAACACACGCAACAAAACAAAAAAGGGCGTCCGGAGAGATCAGCTCAATCTCCTGCCTACATACCTCATCTGGTATGAGGATCAGGGCGACGTAGTTCCCCTTAACAGGGAAAAACTATCCTAACCAGAGACTAGGGATATAACAACTAAAAGGGAGACTACGACTCGAGCCTAGAAGTTGTCATGCAAACGATCCCTATGTTGAGGTCTCTAATCACATCCTAACTCGCACAGGAAGCGAGCTAGCCTAAACAGCAAGTAAACAAGCACAGGTGAACAGGTATCACACACTATATGCAAACAAGCGGCTCATACAAGGCTGGGCTTTAGTCAAGGGGTCATATCAACCTCGACAAACAAGCCAACACTGGGAGGGGTATCCGAGGCTCTTAACCACTGACATTGACCGTCAGGGTGAGCAGATGAAAGGTAATGAGGATAAGACCTCATAGCTCTTAACACATGCCTGGGTGAGCTTGAATCAATGAAAGTGTGGGGATCCAGAATGAGGGACCCTACTCCACATGACTGACTCTATATACAAGATCTTGGGTGTTTATTCAAAAGCATCAGCACGTAGTGCGAGCATAATGAATGACTCAACTGAATAGTAGGGGATTGACTGCAAATCCCTTCTATCTGCCAATGCCTCTTCACTTAGGAGGACTTTGAAGTACATGGCACAAATATAAACAATCACAAACATTGCCTCTTAAGGAGGGCTTCAGACAGGTGCCTGCCCAAGATAGCAGGTCTTCCAGACTACATGAAGTTAAAGAGGTTACCTAGGTGGTATGCCAACCACAAACAAAGCAAAGCAACTCAAGCAATGAGTTAAAGCAACTAAAGTACCTGTAAGAAAGTCAAACAAGTCAATATGGTATTCATACAACCAAATAGTCAACAATAGTGTTACAACCAATCAACAGACAACAACAGTGCAAGGCATAAGATGCAAGCAACTCAAATTGTTTCATCATTCAAAGGACCTACAAAACAACAAGGTTAGTTAACCAAAGTAACTTGTATCTCATGGAATGAGATCACATCATCCATTAGGACTAACTGCTTGATCCGGAAATGCAAAACTCAAAAGGTGAGTACAAACCACTAGTTCAAAGACTAGGGTCAAAGGCAAAGCAAAAAGTCAAAACAGAGGTTGATTTTCCATATGAAGCACATTTATTCAAGTAAGAACATGTCATAAAAAGTACCAAGCTCAAATCCTAAGGCAAGGCCATCAATTAATCAAGCTAAGGCAAAGACACACAATGGTGGTCACAGTTGAGCATCAAGAAGAGAAAATGCACATTAAATCAGAAACATATCCAATAATGATGAAACTTTTTATGCAAGCTCAACATGTCAAACACAACCATCATGCAAAAATCTAGACTCAGAGGAGCTCAATTGGCCTAGGAATGAAAATGAACAAGTATGACATCAAATTGTGTGAGACACATTGTCACACCATGCATTCATGTGTCTAAAACAGAAATGACAAATGCTAAAAATGTCAACCAAAAGCCAAAAGATCATATTATGTGTTAAGATTCAACATACCAAATTTCAAAGCAATTGGAGAAAGTATGAGCATTTCACAAATCAAATAGCACAACATGTCACATTTTGCATCATACTCAAATACTCAAGCTCAATCAAAAATCCAGAAGTGCTAAAATCAGGAAAATCACATTAAAAAATACTAGACATCACAAGGATCATGTAGCAAAAAATTGCATTCAATTTTGAATTATTTTCAATTAGTTATGATTTTTACAAATTGCCTGAAAATAATGAAATAAATGGAAATCATGTGAAAATGAACTTGGAAAATGAAATTGGAAACAACGCATCAGCCATGGTTCGAACCGTGTTCACATAAAACAAGCGCTTAGGAAATTAAATGGAATTTGCCCACGCCTGGAATCGAACCCAGGGACACCAAAACGCATTCGTTTGGAAGTAAGTGGAAATAATAAGTGAAAAATGGAAAAAAGCACTCGCTTGGATTCGAATTGGGGACGGTAAGTGAAAGGTGCGCGCTACATGGAAACTGTGCCGTTTTGGGGAGAAGCTAAACCCTAGCCAATGCAACAGTAACAGACGGTGGAACGCGGTGGTTTCCACCGTCTTCCCCGATGAAGCCACGGCGGCGCTGATGAACAATTTTCCCAGATTTCAGCATGGCGCATATGGTTGGAAAGCTCTCTTCATGTAAAACATGGATCCACTAATAACTAAACCTAACAATCAATATACAATGAAAATCGAAGGAAAGAAAGATGTATGGCAAAACTTCAATTCGACCTAACTCAGTCAATACTCAACCATTTTCAAAAATGTTCATATCAGCGTGATCAGTGAGTCAAGATCTACAATACTATGGCAATAAAATAGAGAAAAGTGAAGGTCGAAACTCAACTTGTTTGAAGAGCAGTGACCGAAAACAGTGTCCTCAAGGCTCCCAGCTTTCCAGATCCACTTCCTTTGAGCTCCACTGAAGTTAGATGCAAGAAATGGCACGTGAAAAGACCTGAATCAAGCTCAATTTGGAACTTCAATTAATGCATTCAAGCTTGTGGTATGCACGAACCTGAGATGAAATCCACCAAATACACGTTGAATCTTGCTCAATAACACTCCATGTTCATGATTATGCAAGGAAAATCAAGGTTTATGTGTAGAATTTTGAAAAATCAATGGAGAGAAAATTGAGAGTGAAAAAGGATTCTAGATCTGAAAATGTGTGTAATCAATAAAACAGTTACAATTAAGCTTTTATATGCTCTCCTAATTACTCTGAAATTGTCATTAGGCCAAGGTTAATGGAAATTAGCAAGATATAAGGTGTATGCACAAATGGTAAAAACACCCTTGCATGGTGAAAGCACACGTGAACAGTACCACATGAGGGCTCAAATTCACTTAAAATCATCTCATGCACATGTTGGAATTGGAATTTTGTTCATGTGATGCAGCAAATTTGAATTTGGTATTTTCCTTCCAAAATGGATATGCATGAACAAATGATTGTATGAGATAATTTCATGCAATGTCATGATGTATTTGGAAAATATGAGTCATAAGGAGCATAATGCAAAAAGAGGGACTCAAATTGGAGTTTTGGATCAAAAGTTATGGCATTTTAAAGTTTCAAGCACACTTTGAAATCATTGGATCATAATTCCTTAACCATTCATCAGATGCTCATGATCTTGGACGTTTTGGAAATGGGAGAGAAAGATCTTCAACTTTCATGTTGGACAAAATTTCATTTGAAGCCTCTTTTATGTTGGAAATTCAAGTTGAAATTGGTCCAATCACTCGCCATTTTTGGAAACTTGAAATTACAGGTCACTTTCCATTTTTGGAAACTTTTGATCTGGCTTCAAAATCTTCAATATAGATGTTTGACATGATGAATAAACCTCTTTTGGACATGAATGAGGTGTCTCAAACCAATTCTCCACCTCCTAGCCCTCAGTTGACTTGCAGTTGACTTTTATGGGCCCCAGATGACTTAGACATGTACTGATGACTTTTGAGCCTCTAGTACTTGGTCAAATTGCTTCAAAATGAACCTTGGTTCATGTAAGCTCTCTAGAATACTTATGTGGCCCCCATATCAAGGAAAAACTTGCTGTCTTGCACTGGTGCCTTCTCGTGATGCCAATGCTTATGGATATGATACAATGCACTATGAAAGGATAATGCAATGTTAATGACCTAAAAATGAAATGAATGCATGAATGGGGGGTGCAAATTTGAGGTGCTACAGGTTGGTGTTGCAACGCGAAAAACAACCGGCGGAAAAAAACACAAGAGCCGCCACCGTTCGTTATTTATCCCAAAGGAGGGAAAGGAAACGATCGAAGAAAACCTGAAGAGAGGAAAAGACAAGGTCTCGCAACCAAATCTAGGGTTTGGGAGTCGATTATGCGAAGGGAAGGTATTAGCACCCCTACGCATCCGTAGTACTCTACGGTATCCACTCTTGGTGTTCTAGTCTAAAGGGTGTAGGTATATCTAAAGTACTATCTGCTAAAAGAAAGGCCAAAAGAAAATGACTCGTAAGGATGTTGCATCCACTGCCTACGTATCTCACTTGAGTATGAGAATCAGAGTCTTCGTAGCTCGGCTACCTGTGGGCAAAAGAGAACTGTGCTCGATAAGACATCGCGTCTTATGCCTACGTATCTCATCTGGAATGAGAATCAGAGCAAAACGTAGTTCAGCTAACTATGGGAACAAGGGTCTCGATTGCAACTAGGGCAAGATAAAGGGAAGGTCTCGATCGCAACGAGGGCGAGAGAAAAGAATCGCAACAAGGGAGAAAGCAGTCAAACTCGGCAAGACATCGCGTCTCGTGCCTACGTATCTCATTTGAACATGAGAATTAGAGTTGTCGTAGTTCGGCTAACTAGGGGTTAAGGATTTCCATCAGAACATGAACTTACAAAAGAGGACACCAGCTGTGTCAAAGGAAAATGGGCAATGTCTTCAACGTCCTAGCAGTAGGTGTCGCAACTCGCTGAATCGAGTCTTAGGCAGTTACCTCTTTGCAATAGAAAGGACTAACATGCCACAAGATCGAAGACGCACGGAAGGTCTAAAAGTGGGGAAGCTGCCCTAGAGTTGTCATGCAATGTGGACCTATGTGTTAGGATTTACAGAGGGGAACATCTACCTAATGTTAGCATGCAAAGAATAAGGGAATTCTACCTATGTTATCATACAAAGGGTTCTACCTAATGGGTGCTACCTAAACGGAACAAGAGTCGACGGATGGAGCAAGGAGAGGAGCCACGGATAGGGGTAGATGGCGATTCCTGAGGCGATCGACTTACAGGTAGATGGCGATGCCTGAGGCGATCGACTTACAGGTAGATGGCGATGCCTGAGGCGATCGACTTACAAGAGGATGGATGAATGCGTGTTGGTTCTGTTAAGTTTTGAAAATGATTACTCGACATTGGATCGAGCTTTTGATCTTGTTTTGAAATGATTATCGGATGTTTGTTTTAATTCTTGTATTAACAGATGAATAAAGAATGAAAGAATAAATATTATACACTTTATGGGATAGGGGTACATTTGTTACGAATGGGGATGGTTCATGGCAATCAAACAATAAGAATATATGCCTCAATCATCATACAAGTAGGCAACAGTTATCAATCAAATCAGATAAGTAAACAGGTATATAATTAAATCAAAGAATCAAAGAATGAAATAACGGAGCATTAAACAAGGCATGGGAAGTATGAACATGTTAAACAATCAAGCAATAGGAAGCATGGATGAAAGAAACAAGTATAACAGATAACAGATGAATCAGACAAATGAAAAGATGCACAAAAAGGGTCCACTGAAATAATTAATTCAAGAAATGAGGTAAGGATCAAATAAAATCAAGATATAAGGCCTCTAATACATGGCCTATGAGATGAACAAGGGAGGATCAAAAGATCTCTTCAATTGCCATAAGTAATCCCTAAATTAAACATTGATCATAAAAAAGTCAACTGAAAATTTGAGCCAAATTAATAAATATCAAATAAATAGAAAATTAATCAAGAAAATTATGAAAAATTAAACTAAGTAAGGTGGGGTCAGGACATCATCATCCCCCAAAAAGATTTTAAAAATAATGAAAATTAGTACATGAATTAATTGAAATAAAACAAAAGTCAAACCAAAAGTCAATCAACAAAACTAGGTTAAAAATAAATCAAGAATAAATTGAAAATGTGAAATAAAAATCTAAGAAAAAGTCAGGTTGACCATGAGGAAGTTGTCAACCTTCATCCTAAAAATCAGAAGCTGAAAATAATTTTAAGTTATAAAAATAAAATCAAGAATCAAATGTATGCTAAAATGGACCACTTGGAATGAATAATTAAAATAAAATATTAATATTAAATAAATGTGAAAATAAAAATTAAATAAAATTAAATAAGGCATCAAGCAATATGGAAAATATTTTTGAATATTTTTATGAACAAGGAAAACATTTTAAATTAATTAAAATCAAAACAGAAATAAATAAGGAATTAAAAAGAAAATGAAAAGGGAGTTGTATTAGCATTTTATGACTGAACTGGAAATAGGTTACATGCGCTGATGGGCCATAAACGGGGGGGGGGGGGGGGGGGTGTCAAAAGCAACCAGCGAAGGCCCACGATCCAAACCAACATTAAATCTGGGCGTGAGATGCTTAAATGAACATTTTAATTAAAAAAACCATGTGAACCTTTGTCAATCAGTCACTTTTATTTAAGTCACTAAAAGACAAAAAACAACGGACGGACACGATTAAAACATATATGCTGGATCCAATGGCTCTCAAGACAACACGCAATCGTCTTCTTCCTTGAGCCAAACCCTAGCCATAATCATGCAAAAACGCAGGAAATGCAGCATGTTTTTCTCAACTTCAACACAAAAATACGAACACCATAGTGCATCAAAAAACATGAAACAAAGCCCAGATCTCAAGTACAAAATGCGATGATTAACGTGCTAACCTTGTTTAGGTGAAATGGTAGCTTATTCATGCAGAACAGTTAGCAGCAAGGTATCAATATGAACACAGACATGAGCAAAAAATCAACAACACAACTCAACGCCATGAACAATGCCTCGTACTAAGGGCTTCAAAAGTAAGAATAAGCACATGATTAGCATGGTAATGAAACAAGCATGATACTGAGCACAAATGTATCAACAAAATGGCTATGGAAATGGAGCAAGAGAGTTACCTAGTGGAAGTCTAGTCCACTGCTTCTTGACTGTGGAGTGCCTAGAAGAAAATGATGCTCCCTTGGTGCTTCAAGAGCTTCACCTTGAAAACTTGGTGAGAAATAAAATCTGATCTCTAATGAACCTTTCTCTTTCTTGCTCGAAAATCCAATGGCCTCCTTTCATGCTTAGGGTTTCTAGCTTTAAGTATTGTGGGTCAAACTCCTTAATGGCCTCTAAAGCAATCTGTTTATCCATGAGCAAGTGATGCATTTGGTGAGGTGTATTAGAAATGGGAAAGAGGGCACGTGAGATGTTGTTTCTTATTTTGGCAAAACTTTGGGTGAATGAAAATATGATGCATGGCCAAATAAGGAAAGCAAAACATTGGCTGTGTAATCTTGCATTTGTGCAGCATGGCTTGGTCTGGCAGCAAGCAAGGAATCAATTCAAGGTGGTGACTTTGTGGCAACATAACTTGATGAGCAAATCACCAATTGAGGAGATAATGCAAACAGTAGAGAGATAATATGGAGTATGGCATGTTTCATGTTGAGCATGGGTGGAAATAATGAATAGAAGAAGATGAAAAAGGGACCTCAAGATCATGTCACACCATTGCAAGCTTGGTTGGGCAAGTTAGGCATACATGCTGGGCACAAAAATCAGGTCTAAGTGATGACTTTAAATGTTAATATCTTGCAAATGAAACATCCTATGACTCTCATTCCAAAGGCATATGAAAGATGGCATATTGGAGATTATCTTTGATGTTCAAAGTTAAAAGAAATGGTGAGTAGAAGTAACCTAAAAAGAGGCCTAAAGTTGAGCAAAACTGAAAAAATGCAAGGCTGGCCAAGGTAACTTGAGATTTGCCTAGAAATTTCAAGTCATGGTACCAACTTTAAGTGAGTGTATCTCTCAAACCATGAATCCAAATGAGATGACTCCAAAGGGAGGTGAAAGAGGACATGATAAGGTATAATTGTTGTGAAGAAAATATTTTCAAATGGTGCCTTGAAGTGCGAGAAAACTGGCCAAAACAATTTGATAAAACTTAAGGATTTTTAGACTTAGAAATTTTTCGAAGTGTCCTAAAAATATGCCCTGCTTTGACTAAGCATAACTTTCTCAATTTTGATCTAAATAGAGCAAACTTTATATTTCTAGAAAGCTTGGAACAAAAGGAAAAACTTTCATGTTGCAGATATTTTCAAATGGAGCTTTTATCTTGATGGAAAATGGGATTAAAGTGAGTGCAAAAATCATAAAAACTTGCCCAAAAGTGAAAGTCAACCATTTCCAAATTAAGTAACTTTTCCAATTCTTGATTAAAAGATGAATCCATGATCCAACCTTGACCAAATTTCACATGTAGGCTCCCCTAGGCATGAATTTTGAGATTCCACTCTCAAAAAGTCAGGAGTTGACTTTTCTGGCCCCACAGTTGACTTTTCCCAAACTGTCTAATTCCCGATTCTAGTGATCAATTGAAGCATTTCTGGCTCAAATTAAAAACTGATTTTTTGTATGTAGACCCTTGTGGACATATGGAGGGCCATGGAAAAGAGTTTCACCCAAAGAATCAGAAATAAACTGATTTTATACCAAACCCTAATTTTAGGGCAAAATTGATCGGGAACTAGTTGCACTGCCTGCCAATGGATCTTTCTGAGATAATTGTGAGTCTTCCTAGGCCAAGATGCCTCTCCAATCATGATATGGATGAGCTCCTCTACTTCCAACCAAACATTGCCTGTTGCAGGTAGCCATGAAACCCTAATTTCCTGATTAAATCTAGATGAACACTCTGATAGCTCTAAATCCTTCACTGATGAACTGAGGACCATAATAAGATACCTGGAGCCCCCTGAGACCCTTGAGACTTGTATACTTAGAGAATGAAGTCCAATTTTCAATCTTGCTTTGTGTGGGCTCCTTTTGTTAAGGAGTGACAAATCAAAACCTGGTTTCAAAGTCACTAATGCAGTATGCAATGAGTATGACCTATTATGATTCTACATGCAGGGATGTGAAATGCCAGGTTAGAGAGAACGCCAAGCCGAGGCAGGGAATTCTGCTGGGGAAATGATCACAATCTTCTGGACCCTGGCAATGCTATTGGAGATACACAACACAATGAATTCTGTGGGGAAATGACCACAATCTTCTGGACCTTGGCAATGCTGTTGGAGATACACAACACAATGAATTCTGTGGGGGAAATTACCAGCCACGCGGTGTTCTGGCAATAGCAAAATACCGAGACTCTGACTGGGGAGAGAATGGCACTGAAAGCTTGCTGCTGAGGAAAGCGACAGTGGTTCTAGCAACCATAATCTGCGAGAGAGACGCCTCAGCAGGGGAAGCAAACACTGATACGGTACCGAGATTCTGCTTCAAGGAAAGAGACCATGGATCTAGCGTCGAGATCATCG
Organism: Lathyrus oleraceus; assembly: GCF_024323335.1. Classification (NCBI taxonomy): domain Eukaryota; kingdom Viridiplantae; phylum Streptophyta; class Magnoliopsida; order Fabales; family Fabaceae; genus Lathyrus; species Lathyrus oleraceus. The sequence continues at coordinate 218,553,830 of NC_066581.1, read as the reverse complement.
ATCTGGCATCAAACTCTAAGGAGCAACCGCTTCTGCTAGGAAGATACAGTCTGACACTGTCGACTCTACTGGGGAATGTATAATCTGAAACAAATGCTTAGGGAAGTACAGTAGTGAGAAACTGCTGGGGATTGAAGAATCCAATGCTTGGACCAACTTTGCAGGGATAAGATACCAAATACCAACTGTTGAAGAAAAACATCCGCAATTATCTGCTGGGAACTTTAAGGCAATGCCCCGAGTGTAGATGTTCTGAATAGACGATCCAAAGCACTTAAAATTTACAGCAATTTTAAATGTTTATTAAGCATGTACCTGTAAAGCTCTTATGTTTCATGATGCAATGTTTATCAAAATTCAGACGTCATTTTTGCAAACAAAATAGTAAAATGAAAATGCACACAGATATACTGAATAACATGATTTTATTGATTGAATGGCCTCTGAATAGGCATTTACATCAGGAAGCAATCCCTGGAAATAGGTAATTGCACAAAAGATAAAAAACAGAAATTAATCTAATGGCAATGTGAAATGAATTTCTATCGGGTTCTAATTCTGCTATGACTCGCTCGTCTTCAAGATCCTCCAAATGATCAGCTTTCTGAAAAAGGTGATTGGATTGTTTCCTATCCTTCAAAAGTTTCCAGTTATCGACACGAGATAAGATTCAGAACTACTCAAAACGCAGTCATTCGCTTAATCCCTAACTTTTGCCTGGATCACCCTTTCGGGTTTTCAATCCACCGAGATACCCATTTTTGCCTAAGTTGCCTTTTTCAGGTTTTCAACTTACCGGGTGTACAATCTTTTCATTTTTAATCCTTAACTTTTGCCTGAACCTTTTCATTTTCTTGGTTCGTCGGGATGCCCATTTTTTTTGCCTGTACTATTCTTTTTATTGTCCAGCGAGTCTATTTTACGCAAAGTATTTTTTAACTGCGTCTGAGTTCACAGGGGAAGCGAAGTCTTCACCATCCATAGTTGCAAGCATTAAGGCTCCACCATCAAAAATCTTGGTGACAATATATGGTCCATCATAGTTAGGAGTCCACTTTCCCCTGTGATCTGTCTGAGGAGGAAGGATCCTTTTCAACACCAAATCTCCGACTTGGAAGCATCGAGGATGCACTTTCTGATCAAAGGCTCTCTTCATTCGACTCTGATACAACTGCCAATGACAAATGGCTGCCATTCGTTTCTTTTCGATAAGACTCAACTCATTGAACCTTGTCAGAATCCATTCAGCTTTGTCTAACTCGACATCCAGCAAGACTCTTAGAGAAGGAATCTCCACTTCAACAGGTAGGACTGCTTCCATACGATACACAAGGGAGTAAGGGGTTGCCCCGGTTGATGTATGTACTAAAGTACGGTACCCATGCAAGGCGAAGGGTAGCATCTCATGCCAATCTCTGTATGTAACGACCATCTTCTACACAATCTTCTTTAGGTTCTTATTTGATGCCTCAACACCACCGTTCATCTTAGGGCGATAAGGGGAAGAATTGTGACGCTGAATGTTGAAGTTCTTGCACAACTCCTTCATCATTTTGTTATTGAGATTAAAACCATTATCAGTAATGATTCTTTCGGGAATCCCATAATGATAAATGATTTCTTTCTTAATGAATCGGGCAACCACATGTCTGGTGACCTTTGCAAATGACGCTGCTTCGACCCACTTGGTGAAATAGTCGATGGCAACAAGGATGAAGTGATGCCCATTGGAAGCAGTCGGCTCAATCTTTCCAATCATATCAATGCCCCACATAGCAAACGGCCACGGCGAAGACATCACATTCAGAGGATTTGGCGGCACACGCACCTTATCAGCAAAAATATGGCATTTATGACACTTCCGAGCATATTTGAAACAATCAGATTCCATGGTCATCTAGTAATAACCGGTCTCAACAATTTCTTGGCCATTGTATGTCCGCCGGCATGAGTACCCAAGGAGCCTTCATGAACTTCTTGCATTAACATGTCTGTTTCATGTCTATCCACGCATCTGAGCAAAACCATATCGAAGTTCCTCTGATACAGCACATCGTCTTTGTTCAAGAAGAAACTGCCTGCCAATCTTCTCAAAGTCTTTCTATCACTGTTGAATGCCCCTAAAGGGTACTCTTGATTCTTCAGAAAGCACTTGATGTCGTGATACCAGGGCTTGTCATCAACTACCAGTTCAGCAACAAACACATACGCGGCCCTATCAAGGCACATAACATCGATCCTGGGAACATAGTTCCACCAAATCACCTTGATCATGGAGGATAAAGTAGCAAGAGCATCTGCCATCTGGTTTCCATCACGAGGTATATGATACAACTTTACTATTGTGAAGAAAGTCAACAGTCTTCTCGTGTAATCTCTGTAGGGGACCAGATTAGGCTGGAGAGTATTCCAATCACCATTCACTTGATTGATCACTAGAGTTGAATCTCCGAAGATGTCCAGGGTCTTGATTCTCAAATCAATGGCTTGCTCAATACCCAAGATACATGCCTCGTACTCAACTTCATTATTGGTGCACTCAAAAGTCAGACGAGCGGTGAAAGGCATGTGGGCACCTTTCGGAGTGGTAATGACAGCACCAATTCCACTTCCTTTGGCATTGACGGCCCCATCAAACATTAAAGTACACTTTTCATCTGGATCAGGTCCCTCCTCAACAACTGGCTCTTCACAGTCTTTCATCTTGAGGAACATGATGTCTTCATCCGGAAAATCAAACTTCATCGGCTCATAATCATCAATCGGCTGCTGAGCAAGATAGTCTGACAGAATACTCCCTTTGATGGCTTTCTGGGATGTATATTGGATGTCGTACTCTGTCAGTACCATCTACCAACGAGCAACCCTTCCGGTGAGAGCTGGCTTCTCAAATATATACTTGACTAGATCCATCTTGGAGATCAGTAAGGTTGTGTGAGTCAGCATGTATTGTCTCAATCGCTTAGCAGCCCATGCAAGCGCACAACATGTCTTTTCAAGCATTGAGTATCTCGACTCGCAATCTGTGATTTTTTTACTCAGGTAGTAGATGGCATGCTCTTTCCTACCTGTTTCGTCGTGTTGACCGAGAACACAACCCATGGAATTATCAAGTACTATCAAATACATAATCAGCGGTCTCCCTGGGACTGGAGGCATAAGGATAGAAGGATTCTGCAAATACTCTTTTATTTTTTCGAAAGCCCTTTGGCAATCATCATTCCACCCGATAGCCTAATCTTTTCTTTACAATTTGAATATTGGCTCACACGTGGCTGTTAGGTGAGAGATGAACCTTGCAATGTAGTTCAACCTCCCTATGAAACCACGGACTTGTTTTTCTGTTCTTGGCTCAGGCATTTCTTTTTTTCTTTTACTTTGGCAGGATCCACCTCAATCCCTTTTTCACTAACAATAAAACCCAGCAGTTTTCCAGATCTCACCCCAAAAGTACACTTGTTCGGATTAAGCCTCAGCTTGAATTGCCTCAAACGCTTAAACAGTGTCTGCAAATTCACCAAATGTTCTTCTTCCGTCTGAGATTTGGCAATCATATCATCAACATAAACCTCGATTTCATGATGAATCATATCATGGAAAAGAGTTACCATAGCTCGTTGATATGTTGCCCCAGCATTTTTCAGACCAAACGGCATCACCTTGTAGCAGAAGGTGCCCGATGGGGTTATGAAAGTTGTCTTCTCCATGTCTTCTGGTTCCATCTTAATTTGATTATAGCCAGAAAAGCCATCCATAAAGGAGAATACCGAGAATTGAGTCGTGTTATCCACAAAAAAGGTCGATGTGAGGTAATGGGAAATCATCTTTACGACTAGCTCTGTTCAGATCCCGGTAGTCAACACACATTCGTACATTTCCATCCTTCTTAGGTACTGGAACGATATTTGCAACCCATGGTGGATAATTTGTAACCGCTAGAAACCCTGCATCCAACTGTTTTTGCACTTCTTCCTTTATCTTGACGGCCATCTCTGGTCTTGTTCTTCGGAGCTTCTGCTTGACCGGAGGACAATCCTCTTTGAGAGGCAAACGGTGTACCACAATGTCTGTGTCCAGCCCTGGCATGTCCTGATAAGACCAAGCGAAGATGTCAACATACTCTTGCAGCAATTCAATCAGCCCCTTCTTCACATTACCTTCCAAAGCAGCCCCTATCTTGATTTCTCTCTTGACGTCCTCGATGTCGAGATTAATCACTTCAATAGACTCTTGATGCGGTTGAATGACCCTTTCCTCCGGTTTTAACAACCTGACAAGTTCTTCAGGGAGTTCACAGTCTTCATCACCCTCTTCTTCAGCTTGAAAGATTGGATTTTCAAAGTCGAAGCGAGCCATAGCAGAACTGTTATCAATAGGATCCGGTGACGTGCATCTGCATGAGTGATGGTATGTGCTTATGAGTGTGAACAAGGAGTGAAAACTAAACAAAAAATTGCCAAATATATTTTTTAATTTTTGAAAACTGCAAAAATAGAAAGACAGTGAACGAAATATTTGAATGCAAGAAGACGTCCTTTATTTACGATAAAAAATGCAGGTATTCACATAGATGAGCCCTACAATGAGTCATTACGCCCTGGGCGGAACGTAAGACTTGGATATGCACAAATAAACAAAGAAAATTACTCTTCAAGAAGAGTGACTTGGATAATCTCGTCAGAAGACTAATTGCGGAGAACTTCACCTCGGACCCTTGGACGTACCCAGTTGTCAATGTCGTAATCACTATCCCCATCTTCTTCGTTGATTGCAGAGATCTGATCATACTGAATGATGTCGGCACTGGAGAAAGTAATCGGCCCTTGACGAGTCTGAGGCGTTGAAGTTGTAGAAGTCAATGCTGGCTGATACTCAATCCCAAACTTGTCTTCCTTTAAAGGTAAATCCAACAGACGTCCCCAACTGGGGGCAACACCTGAATTTACCAAGGCATGTGCCTGCTTGAAGGACGAAATAGAGGCACCTGCTTTAACCTCTTCCACTGGCGCTGCAACCTTGGTTTGAACTGCCTCAAAGGCCTGACACAGGGTCTCATGAATCTCACCTTCTACCTCTACATACTTGAATGTAGACAGGTGACTGACCAGAATATCCTCTTCACCACAGACAGTGATAATTCTTCCGTTGACCGGGAACTTGATCTTCTGATGCAAAGTCGAGGAGATTGCCCCAGCATTGTGGATCCAAGGACGACCTAACAAGCAGCTATACGAAGGACTGATATCCATCACATAGAAGACGGTGTTGAAGGTTTGTGATCCAATCTAAATTGGCAATTCTACCTCTCTGAGTACCGACCTCTTAGAACCATCGAAGGCTTTCACAATAAGATCGAAAGGATTCAGGATCAAACCTTTTACCTCTAACCTTGACAGGGCTCTCTTGGGTAGCACATTGAGAGAGGAACCTGTATCCACCAGAACATGGGATAGCACAGTGTCTTTGCACTCCATCGAAATGTGCAAAGCCTTGTTATGATCACGTCCAGCTGGCGTCAAGTCAGGATCAGTAAAACCCAACCTGTTGCTTGCATGAACATTTGCAACGATCCCTTCTAGTTGGTTCACTGAGATCTCCTAAGGCACATACGCAGCATTAAGGACCTTCATAAGTGCCTCCCTGTGTGCCTCCGAACACAGCAGGAGTGAGAGAATAGATATCTTGGACGGCGTTTGAATCAACTGATCGACTACCTTATAGTCGTTTTTCTTTATGATTCTCAAAAGCTCGTCCACATCTTTCGCGAAAGTAGGCTCAGAGCCAGTATGTGGTGCTAGGGTACCCTCATTCACAACTTTCTTGCCTTTGGCCTTCGCCGCGGCATCAACACTATCAGATTGGGCAACTGGTGGTGAGAACCGTCTACCACTTCTGGTGAATCGCTTGATTCCACCAACATTGTCCACTGCGGAATCTTTTATTTCAACTTCAGGTTCAGCTTTCTGATCCTGCACCTCTTCTATTTTCAGTGGCTGCTCCACTCTATGATCATGCGTGTACACACTCCCCCCGTAATGCCAAGGAATGGCCCTTTCGCTGGTGAAAGGTAAAGGACCAGGGGTTGTGATGGTCATAGTGGATTGATGTGGTCGCACTAGTGGCACCGATTGCGCTACTGGCACACTGATCTGAGCGGTCGGGTAGAAAATTGTGATAGTGGTAATGTCACAGTCATACTCAGAAATCTCATTCATTGAAGCACAAACATCCAAAACATCGGAATCAAGTTCAACAAATACATCAGAATCAAACACAATGTTTTGAATATCAGCAACAACATCAGGAAAATTAATTACATCATTAGGAATTATAAAATCAACAGGAACAACATTCGTAAATTCTTCAACATCAACGGCATCTTCAGAAAAGAGAGGATCAACATCTGCATTCTCAAACACCTCTTCAACAACCCCTTCAACAGCCTTTTGGGCAGATAGGTCTTCAGCTTGGAGGATACCATCTTTAAGCAAGGCCTGGATACCCTGCTGTAGCCTCACACAACCCTCGCTCTGTGCAACACAACCCAAACAACTGCTCCCGCAACCGGGGAAAACATTTTCCTTTAGCAAGTATTCTTTAATTTCTAACAGCGGAGTCTTCAGCTTCAACACATCCTTGACTGATTTGACTTCTCCTTCAACCATGTTAACATTTTCCCCACCATGCTGCGGCGTAGGATTGTTGACAACATTAGGAGTCGGCGCAAAGTTAATGGCCTTTAAGTCAATAAGGTCCTGAACTACGTGCTTAAAAGCTTTGTAGTTTTCAATAGTGTGTCTAGGTTCCCCAGAGTGGAACTCACACCTAGCATTGGCGTCATAACCCACTGGAAGCCTGCTAATAAGAGGAGCCAAAGTGCGTAACTGCACAAGTTGCAATTGTTGAAGGTTGGGAAGCAACTAGGCGTACGACATCGGAAGAGTGTCGAAACGCCTATCCATCATCCTTTGTCTTTGTTGATAGGTAGGTTTATTACCCTGTTGTTGTTGGTACTGATTTTGTTGACGCTGGGGTTGTTGTTTTTGCATTGGTGCTGCAGCCGGAATGGTCACAGCTGCAACATAGGGTTGTTGATGGTAATTCTGAAAATTGCTCCTTCGGTTACCCCTGCTCTGATAAGAAGATACGGAATTTGTATCCCCTTCTCTCCTCTTCTGTCCTCCTATGAATGGCTTCTTCGACCCCGAGGATGATCCAACCCCACTTTGGATCTTACACGTCTTCAAGGAGTTCTCCACCCTCTCACCGGTAGAGACCACATCAGGAAAATTTGTGGCGTTGCAACCCACCAGACGCTCCAAATAAGACCCGGGCAGTGTGTTCATAAACATGTTGGCCATCTCTTTTTCCAACATCGGAGGCTGAACACGGGAAGCTATCTCCCTCCAGCGTTGAGCATACTCTTTGAAGAACTCATTGCTCTTGAGAGACAGATTCTGGAGTTGAGTCCTGTCAGGTGCCATATCCGTATTGTACTGATACTGCTTCACAAAAGCCTCATCCAAGTCTCTCCAGCAGCGAATATGGGCTCGTCTAGCCTCATGTACCACTCCAAGGATGCCCTAGCTAGACTGTCCTGGAAGAAGTACATGAGCAGCTTCTCATCATCGAAATACGCAATCATCTTGCGGAAGTAAGCTTGCACGTGAGTCTTTGGGCAAGAGTTGCCATTGTACTTATCAAAAATTGGAACTCTGAACTTTGGTGGAACTCTTACACCTGGAATCAGCCCTAAGTCAGCAACATCCACACTAAGAGCATTCTGCCCTTCCACAACTTTCAACCTCTCCTCCAATCTTCGAAACATAAGGTCCACACCATGGCCCATGCCAAAGTCTTCCTGAAGCAGGGTGAACTGATCCTCCTGATCATCATGGATGGGTTGTTGATCAGGGTTGACACGTGGGATAGGGATAGGCCCATGTCCATTGGGTCCATTAGTCTCTCCAGCTGGAGGATCAATCACAATCTCCGGTTGAGTAGTAGGGGGATTCCTTTGTACCAACAGTCTAAGCTCCTGTTATCCCTGAGCCACTCCTTGAACCACTTCCATGAACTGATTCATGTGAATCCTCATCTCAGCGAGCTCTGCTTGTAGGCCTTCCATTGCTCTACATTGATTCCTTTGGGTACCGTATCGGTGAATGCCTAAGTCAGTTATCCTGCTAGTGGAATACCAAACAAATTGAGAACACCGCGGCGGTGCCTGTTATGCAAGACATGCTAATGAATATGCAAATGCAACGACATGTTTATCAGTTCCAAATGGTATTCTACCCCTTGATTCCAGTCTCACATTAGATAAATAGTATAAGAAGATCGAGTCGTGGATAAACTTCTGAGACCCAGATGCAATAAAGAAAAATCGTCATACAAATGAGTTCAAGGAGAAGGGCCTTAGCCAACAGTACATCAAAAGATGATCTCCACAACAAGCCTGTGGATCATTACTACAAAGCAACAAAGAAACACAACAAGTAAAAAGAGGAACAAAAAATCAGGAATCAGCCTCCTATATACAACCCATAAGGACTGCTCCTAACTTTAGCAAGCAGTGCCACCGTGTCAGGATGATCTGGAGATTCTGTCAAACGCCGGATAAGCAAATTCCTCTTGTGAATAATCCCATCCAGTTCTTTGATGTGCTCTATGTAATAATCCCCATCATCCTCCCCGAATACCTTTTCAAGTCTAGATTTCTTCAAACCCGCCAGCACTTTGAGTTCTTCAATCTATTCTTGAGCCTTGTCGAGTTGAGCTGTGATGTAACCATTGGTTGTACGGGCACACAGGAGCTCATTGTTCTTCTCCCTCAGCAGAGTTTTCAACTTCTCCATCTGACCAGTCAATTAGTGTAAGTCCCCAATTTTGACCCTAAGATCCCTCATGGCATTATAACATTGCATTTGCATTGCCTTAAGGATCATGAGCATCTTAGTTCCCCTTACCTTTGGGTGGGACTTCTTGTGAGTGGGTTAAGATCACCAAGCATGCTTGAATTGTATATTATTGCTTTTCTTATTTTTTTTCACTAACCAAAAGCACAAAAATATGTCACTAACATCTTTTGTTTATAGCTTGAGCAATCACCAGGGCAAGAGCTTCAAGAAGATCCTTTGTGCAGAAATAGGGCCAAGAAAGGTTGAAGGCAAGCATGGTAATGGTTCCTAAAGCTCTCATCCATCAAATATGCCTCCCTAGCATCTCAATTCATCATTTTGATCAAAGCAAGTCAAAGGGTTTGAGGTTTGTTCCCCAAGGAAACCCTAATTCATCTGTGTACCACAATGCCTTGCTCTTGAAGCAACCTCAGCCCATGGTCAAATACAATCAAGGGAAGTTCTTTAATTCATCATTTCATGCATACTTGAACTTATTTGAGTATCCTCAATCATCAATTCATCAAGATATGAGCCATGGACTTGAGAAGTTGATCAGTCAATTCATCTGACTATTTTGAAATGCACTGAGACCTAAATTTTTAGGTGTTGGTCAAATGGAGATGATCCCAAAATAAAACATGTTCTTAAGGACAATATAAACAACTTTCATGTTCATCAAAAATTGATTTGGAGGTTGGAAGGTCATCACCCATTCCAATATGTTATAGGTCATTTTGGCTGAAACCCTAATTTTGGGTCAACTTCCCAAGAACATAACTCATTCTTTTTTTATGATTTTGAGGTGGGATCAAAAGCATTGGAAATCTTAAGATGTCTACTTCAAATGTTATTTTGAACAAAATTTCAAAATCTCAAAGGAAATACATGTGATAATGCAAAACATTATAGGTCACTTTGGACCAAATGCATTGAAAGTCAAAACAGCCCAACTTCAACTGCCCATGACTCTTTCATCAAAAATCCAAATGATTCAAAATTTAAGTCCATTTTGATTTTCTTGAGAAGATCTACAACTTTGATGTTGGAGGTTTTTTCATTTGAGGCTGGAATCATCAAAACAGAGGGGCTTGAACATTGGCCAAATTTGGAAACCTTGCCTTTGCATAAATTGCACCTTACACTTTAAATTCAAAATTCACTAATTTCCACACTTCAAATGGATTTTTTCCCAACATAACATTTGTTCCTTGCATCAAGACCTTTCCAACCATTACTCACATGCTCATGTTTGGATTTGGAAAATGGCATTTTCGAAGAGGAGAAGTTTTAGGCATAATTGTGCATAGCATGTTGGAACTCATTATACAAGCTTGTGCATTGCCAATTACACGACCATTTCAGCTCAATTATGCTTCAGATTGAATTTGGCATTGAATTTGGGCCTTTTGCATGATCATGCAAGCCCATGCAAAGAGTATCCATTTGCCATGCACACGGATTTGATCACACTTGCCTTGCCTCTCCATCTATAAATAGAAGCCTCCTTCCATTCAATTTGCATTCATGAATCAACCTGAAATGCTGCTGAGCTGAAAACCAAACCTCTTACCAAAGGAGCTATTTCACTTTTCTTCAAAAAATTTCAGATCTAAAATCAACTAAATCTGGTTGAATCATTAGATCTAAAGCTCCTGGACCTTCATCATTTAGTCCATTGCACTTCTGTTTTGCCAAAGGAAGCAAGGAAAAGAGCTCAGATCTTCACAATCCAAGGTTGTTCTTCAACTGGTTTTTTCTTCGAAACTCACTATTTCTTGACCTATTTGCTTGGATATTATGTTGGCTGAAGTCCTCTTCATAGAGGCAATTGATTTGAGTGTTCAATTGTTGAAATCCATGAAGTTCAGTATGAACACCATGATTTTATTTCTCTGATTTCTCTCTCTATGAGGATCTAGAGAAGAAACCAATGGTACAGGGGTGATGTACATCACCCCAGCTTTCCAATGATGTATAGATCGTGTGTTTTGGTTAAGCTTTTGAAACCTGCAAATGTCGTCGGAATCTTCATGTTCACCGGAAAAGACGGTGGCTCCGGTCACCGTCCCTTTGCCAGATGGATTGTAGACTGTGTGATGGCATCTCCAGATCTAATCTCCACCCTTGTTTCTTATGACTTTTTTAAATGCCATGTGTTTCGCTGCTGACTTTGGCCTACCGTGGAAACGCGCTTCTGGACCATTAGATGTTGCCACGTCAATTAATGAGTTCCATCAGACGCTCCTTGTTTTTTTGAATTTTCTAATTTCTGTTTTAATTTCTTTTATTTCCATTATTTTCAAAAATTCATATCTTCTTCATTTTAAATCCAAAAAATATGGGACCAATTGCATTCTTCTCCAAATAAATTCTAGTTTCTAATTTTGATTTTTAATATTTTTTATTTCATCATTTGATATTTTTTGTGAATTTTCTCTTTTCTGGTTATTTTTAATTCATTTTAAATAGTTTTGATATTCAAAAAATACAAAAATATTTTCCTAACCTATTTGAATGATGATGGATCTATGAAAAATATTCTCATCAATTTTTTAATTGATTTGAGATTTATTTGAGATTTTAGTTCAATTAGGTTATTTTTATTCATTTTTAATTGATTAAAAATAGTTTCTGACTTTTAAAAATGCTGAAATTTTTTGTCAAACTTTGTTTGACCTTGTTGAACTTGGGATAAATTACTTGGACCTTTCAAGGTTGTTTGAAGTGATTTTGAAGTTTGACCTTTCTTTTATTTTTAATTCAAGTTTATTTTAATATTAAAAATGCCAAAAATATTTTGCTTATTGTTTGACCTCCAATCTTCGTCCCATTTCTGGTTTCTCATTGTTTGACTTTGACTTTCAATGTCATTTGGTTAATACATATGGATTGGTACATTTTATTTCACCTTATTCTTTCCATTTCCTTTTCCATTATTCATCTCTTTCTTCTCCTTCTTCCTTTTTCTTTTTGATCAATGAGTTAAAGATTGATAAGTTAGTATTGATTAGGGAGGCTTAATCTTCCTTGATTCAAATCTAATTCATCTTGATCAATTGATCAAATGAATGGCTTTGCATTAAGGATAGGTTATTTTCTAAATCATGCAAAGGACTTAAACCAATACAAGATCAATTCTCTTCTTCTTTTTGGCATGGCAAGTTGTTGGAACTTGGTTCACTAATCAAGACTTCTAACTTGTGTTGTTGCCTACATTATTATTGACCGGCCTCAGATAGTTGTGACTTCTACATAAGTCCAATTACGATTGCTTAACATAGCGCTAAATTTGCCTTATGGCACACTAACTACTAACACTAACCATTAACAATTAACATTTACTTTTTGCACTTTACTTTTATGCAATTTACTATTCTTGTACATATTATTCATTTGTTTTTCCCTTTGCTCATTTGAGAACATGTTTGTGTTAATTCCATTTGCCTTTTGCTCATTTGAGCACATAATTGTGTATATATCTTTTGTGCTTGTGTTTGTCTGTTTGTTGTGAACCAAATGCAAAGAATTGATCAAAATGGACTTAGATTTTAGGACTTTACCCAAGCTAATGGAGTTGAAGAGAAACTAGGCCTCATGCCTTTAGAATGCTTAAATGTCAAAGAGCAACCAGGCCTCATGCCTTTAGAATGCTTAAAGCTTGAAGATGAACATTGAAAGGACCATATTCCAAACTCCCTCTTGTCCATTCTTTGATTGTTAATAGAATCTTTTGATGTGTGTGTTTCTTTGTGCTAATGATTCCCACTTGAGCCAAATTGAGGAACCATTGCCATGATTAACACTTGTTTTCAACATTAGAAACCTAAGCCTTATGCTTTTGATTTTCAAACTCTCTTTTCATAACACTTATTTTGAATTGAATCTTTAAGTCAACTTTGACAATTTTTGTAAATACTTTTCATTGGTAAATACCACTCATTCAAATATCTTTTTATGGTTTCAATGGCCACTTTCTTAATCAAATTTTTCATAACCATTAGCTATTAGGTTTGAGTTATCCTTGTGGTAGATGTAATACTCACATATATCCTTAGTGATGGACAATGAGTCTTCCATGCTTATTATAGGGTTAACCCCTCACTAGCATGTTGAAGTTATCCTCACATGGTGGATTTGTGGTTTTAGGTTGAGTTTTCTCCCTTGGATAACAAAAAACCTTAAGGCTTTTGGACCAATCAATTCACCAACTCATTTTGAGATTTTTACCCAAAACTACGAGGTTTTGATCCTAATCTTTTTATAAGATGGTACGTAGGCAATGGGTTCATCCATCCAAACACAAAAATGTAAATAAACTTGTATATTCTGTTCTCATCTCTTCAATCATGTTTGCACAAATAAATTTTCCACAAAACAACAACCTTACAACAAGTGTGAAAAGGGCTCCCTAGGAGTACCTAGGATGTTTTGGGTGCCTAACACCTTCCCATTGCATAACCAACCCCCTTACCCAGATCTCTGACTTTTTTACTAGTTTTTGATTCGATAAAACTTTTAGGTTTTTGTTTGCTTTCTAACCATTCCTTTGGATAAATAGAAGTGCGGTGGAGACTCGACTTGTATGATTTACCTTAGATTTATTCAATATCTCTAATGGTAGCGAATACCCCGCTACAATTGGGCCACCATCTCCTCCTCTTTTGCCTTCCGAGAAGCTGAAAATGCATCCCATTATTCTTGCCACCCAGCTAACTTACCACAGGCATCTGTTAACTACTGTTTGACTCGCCTCAACTCAGAACCGGATGACCCCAAGGCTTTGTCAGTTTTCCTGAAGAAGTTCACCTCCACATCCAATTTCTTTTTCGCTTCCTCTTGCAATCTGACAGCTCCCCCCTTCTGATATTCCGCCTCATGGTATAGACGCATAAAGTCTTGCAACTACACAGTCAACTCCGAGTTTTCAGTTTGAAGTTCCTCCATGGTATTCTTTAATTTGTCATACTCCTCTCGGCTCACCATTGTTGACTGCTCAAGAGTAGGTGGATACAAAGGTTCTTCAATAGGAAAGGGCAGACTAAACTCTTCGACTCTTCCCCGAAGCCAATCTTCATATTGAGGATAAGTCGTGCAATCCCCCTTTCCAAGCACAGTCCTTCCTCTCTTGATTACCTTGAGCCAGGCCTCAGCTGCCTTATGGGATATAGTCAGATCAGATGAAGAATGGAAAAACAGTGATTGTTCCACATCTTTTTCCAAAGGCGGAGTTTTTAAAGCATACCCAAACTGTATAACCGCTAGAGAAGGATTATAGTTGATCCCTCCTCTTCTTCCTACCAACGGCACATTCGGGAAGTTCCCGCAGCTGTGAATAATATTCGTCCGAAGCAAGTTCCAGTTAGACCACCAAGAAATATATTTAGCTCTTATCCCCATCAAGGGTAGGTGAGACCTGAACCACTTATGAAATAAGGGTGCACAACAATTCACCAATCCTCCTTTTCTATTCTCATTCATGTGATGCACTGAATGAAAGAAATCTCCCAGCAAGGTCAGCACTGGATTTCCCAACACGAAGAGGCGTATTGTGTCTACGTCCACAAATTTTGCAACATTAGGGAACAGGACAATCCCGTATACACAAAGAGCCAACTGTAACACCCCAAAATTTGCCCTTCTCATTCATGCATTCATTTTTAGGTCATTTAACATTTCATATTGCATTTCATCATGTCAATCAGAATCAGATCCAAGAAACTATTTAAAAAAAAAACGAAAATAAATAAATAAATAAAAATTATTATATAAATAAATAAATAAATAAAAGAAAAAATCTCAAACTTGAACCTCTCTCAAAAGCCCACTAAGCTACCAATATTAGCCTATAAATACTAGAGTTTCATTGAAACAAAAGAGATAGAAAAAGGAAGAGAAGCAAAACACTTTGAGGTTTCCTTGGAACAAAACCCTGGAAAAAACCTGGAGAGAAACCTAGACAGAGAGAGTGAGAATTAATCTGCAGCAACCTCCAGACAACTCTAAAAGGTTCATTCTGACTCACACACTTTCAGCTCAAGCAAACCCTAATATTGGTTTGCAAATCCAGCCGTGCCGTTTGATTTCAACCGATTTCTCCAATCAGGTTTGCCCTATATCCATCATCTTTATGCCTTTAATTTGAATGCTCTAAATGTATGAGGTATTATGGTTGAATTTGATACCCTTTTGATGCATGTGTTTGACAAGAGGTTTAGGCCTCTTACCCTTGGTTGCTTTTTGTGAATTTTAATGGCATGATTCATGTGGTTACATTTTGATTTGGGGGCAACTCTTGGTTACCCTATTTTGTTTCTCTAACCTGTTTGTTGAGTTTTGTTTTGTGAGGGCTCATATGACTCTTGCAGAGATGGTTTGCCTGGTGTTCCACTTTATTTGTGGGATACCGCCTGTAGGTTTCATTCCGATTACCTTTACTGACTCACTTTCTTTGATGGTGTTAGCTTGGGAGGATCTCAGGGTTTCCTTTTTCCGTTAATTACTGTTACTTCGGATCTTTATCCGTGTGGTACTTTTACATTTTCCCGTATTTTTACCGCTTTCTTAGCTGGAAGACCTCGATAGGAGGCAATGTTTTGTGTGTTTACTTTATGCAGGTTCCTTCGTCTAGGATTTCCCTTTTGCCTGAGCGTTCCTAAAACGCAAACAAATTCATTGATTTTTCTTCTCCTAAGAACACGTTAACTCCTTCTACTACAGGCGAGTAAGTCTCCAAAGGTCGAGCATCCGATAGATTGCGTAGTAATGTCGTTCGTCCAAAACCCAATCCATAACCCCATAGTTAGCCGAACTACGGCTTGCTCTGATTCTCATTCCAGATGAGATATGTAGGCATAAGACGCGATGCCTTAGCGAGCACACTTCCCTTTAACCCCTAGGTAGCCGAGCTACGAAGACTCTGATTCTCATATTCATATGAGATACGTATGCAGTGGATGCGACATCCGTGCGAGTCATTTTCTTTTGACCCCTTTTTTTTAGTAAATAACGCATTAGATAAACCCACACCCTTTAGACAAGAACTACAAAAGTGGATCCCGTAGAGTACTACGGATGCGTAGGGGTGCTAATACCTTCCCTCCGCATAATCGACTCCCAAACCCAAGATTTGGTTTCTTGACCCCGTCTTGTCCTTTCCTTTTTCCAGGATTACTTCGAGCGTTTCCTTTCCCTCCTTTGGGATAAATAACGCACGGTGGCGACTCTCCTGTCTTTCTTCGTCGGTTGTTTTTTTTTCGCATTCCATTTTTCAGGTTGCGACACCAACACAACATTGAAACACCTCCAATCACCATCTTCAAGCTTCTTCTTGGCTTCTCCCACTAAGAAACTCAGATGAAAACCACTGACTCCTCATTTCTGACACATATCAGACTTCAAGACTGATTTCCCCAAATATGTGGCTGAAGCAACCATGCTGAAATCGGGCAGAAACTCGGAACTGTAGAATAGCAACTACGACTTGATAGGAACTCTGAGAAAACTGGCAATCTCCTCCAAAGTAGGGACCAAGATATAATTTGGGAATGTAAAACACCTCAATGGAGGATCATAGAACTGCAGCAATGTAAATAGAGCATCGTGTTGATATTTGGAGAGAACCGTAACAAAACTTAGAATCGACCCGTAATCCTTCCGGAATCTTTCTAGAGAATCATGATCCATTAACTTCATCAGTTGTTGAATGGGATCCAAACAAACCACAGGAAATTTGTAGGCGACATGTCTTTTTCTGCCAATATCCATCTTATGAGAACCAGAAAACCCCGACTAGAATCAAAAAGAAGATATATAAACCCCTGGAAATAGATAAACATGTGTTAAATGATATGAATGCGAAATGATGTGATGCAATGCAGTGACATGGGAATCAGGATTGTTGTATCTGCTTGAACAACTGTCAGGTCGCACTGTCTGAAGAGAAAACCACTGAGGAACATATAAGAGATCAAAGTTCTGCTTCAACAAGAATACCAGAAAATCGGGTTGGTTGAAGGTTAAGGTTTCCTGAATTTAGCCCGCCCCTCACTGGTAGGTTCTAAGAACAGAAGTTTGTCAGCTTCTAGCCCTTCAGTCGAGAATAATACGTTTACCACTG
The DNA here is from genome assembly GCF_024323335.1 of Lathyrus oleraceus. Taxonomy (NCBI): domain Eukaryota; kingdom Viridiplantae; phylum Streptophyta; class Magnoliopsida; order Fabales; family Fabaceae; genus Lathyrus; species Lathyrus oleraceus. The sequence goes on along the minus strand of NC_066581.1, from coordinate 218,536,811 downwards.
AAGGTTTGGTATTATTACGAGACAAAATCCACTGACTCCCCTCAACAGGACATCCTAAAAGCAAGTTCCCAGCCTTGGGTTCTCGGATTGAGCAGCGAGAATGCGCCCACCAGAGCTAACATAATCGCGTCTCGGAGGAGTGCCTCGACTAAGTCCCCGGGAAATGGTCACCAGAGTCGACGATTTCTAAACGAACATCCTGTCGTTACGGAACACCCGTAGGACAAAATATATCCAAAAGAAACCTCATCTGGGTGTGGGTCTCATGAACGACTTGACGTAGTAACATGCTACGCAAGCCTCATGACTATCCACTCTAAAACCTGTGTGTACGCTCAAGCCTGGGTAGTGGGATTAGCTCTCATAGAACAACCCACCCCAACAAACAACCAACCCAATAGATCCAGCAGATACAGCAATCATATGTACACAATGCAATAAGATAAAGCAAATAAATGCTGAAAGTAAATAACTGTACATAAGAATACACACCCAAAAGCTAGGAGGGACTCGTATACGGAAACCGGTCCCCAGCAGAGTCGCCAGCTGTCGCAACGCGAAAAACAACCGGCGGGAAAAAACAGAAGAGCTGCCACCGTTCATTATTTATCCCAAAGGAGGGAAAGGAAACGATCGAAGAAAACCTGAAGAGAGGAAAAGACAAGGTCTCGCAACCAAATCTAGGGTTCGGGAGTCGATTATGCAAAGGGAAGGTATTAGCACCCCTACGCATCCGTAGTACTCTACGGTATCCACTCTTGTTGTTCTAGTCTAAAGGGTGTAGGTATATCTAAAGTACTATCTGCTAAAAGAAAGGCCAAAAGAAAATGACTCACAAGGATGTCGCATCCACTGCCTACGTATCTCACCTGAGTATGAGAATCAGAGTCTTCGTAGCTCGGCTACCTATGGGCGAAAGAGAAGTGTGCTTGATAAGACATCGCGTCTTATGCCTATGTATCTCATCTGGAATGAGAATCAGAGCAAAACGTAGTTCAGCTAACTACGGGAACAAGGGTCTCGATTGCAACTAGGGCAAGAGAAAGGGAAGGTCTCGATCGCAACGAGGGCGAGAGAAAAAAATCGCAGCAAGGGCGAAAGCAAGCAAGGATTAGTTGTTAGTCGTCGGTCAAACTCGGCAAGACTGTAGCGGGGTATTCGTTACCATTAGAGATATTGACTAAATCCAAGGTAAATCATACAAGTCGAGTCGCCACCGCACTTCTATTTATCCAAAGGAATGGTTAGAAAGCGAACAAAAACCTAAAAGTTTTAACAAAAACTAGTAAAAGAGAAACAGAGATCTGGGTAAGGGGGTTGGTTATGTAATGGGAAGGTGTTAGGCACCCAAAACATCCTAGGTACTTCTAGGGAGCCCTTTTCACACTTGTTGTAAAGGTTGTTGTTTTTTTGAAAATTTGTTTGTGCAAACATGATTGAAGAGATGAGAAGAGAATGTACGAGTTTATTTACATTTTGTGTTTGGATGGATAAACCCATTGCCTACGTACCATCTTTTAAAAAGATTAGGATCAAAACCTCGTAGTTCGGGGTAAAAATCTCAAAATGAGTTGGTGAATTGATTGGTCCAAAAGCCTTAAGGTCTTTTGTTATCCAAGGGAGAAAACTCAACCTAAAACCACAAATCCACCATGTGAGGATAGCTTCAACATGCTAGTGAGGGGTTAACCCTATAATAAACATTGAATACTCATTTCCATCACTAAGGATATAGGTGAGTATTACATCTACCTCAAGGATAACTCAAACCTATAGCTAAAGGTTATGAAAAATTTGATTAAGAAAGTGGCCATTGGAACCACAAAAAGACATTTGAATGGGTTATATTTACCAATTAGAAGTATATACAAAATGGTTAAAGTTGACTTAAACATTCAATTCAAAATAAGTGTTATGAAAAGAAAGTTTGAAAATCAAAAGCATAAGGCTTAGGTTTCTAATGTTTGAAAATAATGGTTAAATGTTTGCACAAAAGGTTTTGGCTTGGGTTAGAGTGGGGGGATGAAGAAGAAGGGCTAAAGTCCTAAGTAAAGAAAAAAGGTAAGGGATAAGAAACAAAACCACAATGGAGTTCCCCTCTTGAGATCATATTGATGATCCAAGTAGTTCCCATCATTTGGAATAAGCAAGCACAATAATAGTAAGCTCAAGCAATCAAACAAGTCTCTTAAGAGATCCTCAATGTGTTTGTGTCTTTCACTTTGGATGACTATGGCAATGGTCCTTCAATTTGAGCTCTCATAGAATTCCCTAGCACAAAAGCACACACATCAAAAGTTCCATGAAGTAAATCAAGAATGGACAAGAGTGAGTTTAGAGATTTGGTCCTTCTAATCCATCTTCATCATTAAGGTCCTTTTACTCCAATTTTGCATAGGGAATGTCAATGGTGCAAAAAGTAAATGTTAATAGTTAATGGTTAGTGTTAGTAGTTAGTGTGCCATAAGGCAAATTTAGCGATATGTTAAGCAATCGTAATTGGACTTATGTAGAAGTCACAACTATCTGAGGCCGGTCAATAATAATGTAGGCAACAACACAAGTTAGAAGTCTTGATTAGTGAACCAAGTTCCAACAAATTGCCATGCTAAAAAGAAAAAAAAAGAATTGATCTTGTATTGGTTTAAGCATTTTGCATATTTTAGAAAACAACCTATCCTTAATGCAAAGCCATTCACTTGATCAATTGATCAAGATGAATTAGATTTGAATCAAGGAAGATTAAGCCTCGCTAATTAATGCTAACTTATTAACCTTCAACTCATTAATCAAAAGAGAGAAGAAGAAGAAGAAGAAGAAAGAGATGAAGAATGGATAAGGAAATGGAAAGATCAAAATGCATAAGGTCAAATAAAATGTACCAATCCATGTGTATTGACCAAGTGACATTGAAGGTCAAAGTCAAACAATGAGAAATCAGAAATGAGATGAAGATTGGAGATCAAACAATAAGCAAACTATTTTTTGGCATTTTCAATATTAAAATAAACTTGAATTAAAAATAAAAGAAAGGTCAAACTTCAAAATCACTTCAAATCAACCTTGAAAGGTCCAAGTGATTTATCCCAAGTTCAACAAGGTCAAACTAAGTTTGACAAAAAATTTCAGCATTTTTAAAAGTCAGAAACTATTTTTAATCAATTAAAAATGAAGAAAAATAACCTAATTGAACTAAAATCTCAAATAAATCTCAAATCAATTAAAAAATTGATGAGAATATTTTTCATAGATCCATCATCATTCAAATAGGTTAGGGAAATATTTTTGTATTTTTTGAATATCAAAAACTATTTAAAATGAATTAAAAATACCAGAAAAGAGAAAATTCATAAAAAATATCAAATGATGAAATAAAAAATATTAAAAATCAAAATTAGAAACTAGAAATTATTTGGAGAAGAATGCAATTGGTCCCATAATTTTTGGACCAATAATAAAAGAGATATGATTTTTTGAAATAAAATGGAATTAAAGAAAATAAAATCAGAAAATAGAAAATAAGAAAAATCAGGAAGCGTTGGATGTGGTTTCATTAATTGACGTGGCTCATCTAATGGTCCAGAGGCGCGCGCTCACCATGAGTCCAAGTCAACAGCACCACACACAACATTAAAACAAGTCATAACAATTAATGGCCACGATTAGATCTGGAAAAGGCATCCAACGCTCCAGATTGGATCTGGCAATGGGACGGATACCGGAGCCACCTTCTTCTCCGGTGAGCATGAAGATTCCGGCCAGAATTGCAGGTTTTAAAAGCTTAACCAAAATACACGATCTATACACCGTTAGAAAGCTGGGATGATGTACATCATCCCTGTATCACTCAATTCCACTCTAGATCTCTATATTGAGAGAAATCAAAGATGGAAATTCTGTGATGTTCATGAGAACTTGATGGATTTCAAAAATTAAATGCACAGTAATGATGCCTCCATTGAGAGGACTTCAACCAACACAAAATCCAAGCAAATAAATCAATAGATGATGAGTTTCGAAGAAAAAACCAGTTGAAGAACAACCTTGGATTCTGGAAACTTGAGCTCGATTCCTTGTTTCCTTTGTCAAAACAGAAGATCAATGAACTAAAGGATGAAGGTTTAGAAGCTTTATATCCAAAGATCCAACCAGATGTAGCTGAATTTTGGATCTGAAAAACTTGAAGAAAAGTTAAATAGCTTCTTTGGTGAGGTTAGGTTTTCAGTTCTGCAGCATTTCAGGTTGATTCATGGATGATTTTTGAATGGAATAGGGTCCTTTTTTATAGAGGGAATGGCAAGGAGAGGGTGATTCAATCCGTGTGCATGAAGTTGGACATCCCTTGCATGGGCTTGCATGATCATGCACAAGGCCCAAAACCAAAGCCAAATGCAATCTGAAATCATACCAAAGTGAAATGGACGTGTAATCTGAATGGTAATTGCTTGTGCATGGAATATTGAGGTGTTATGCATAATTGAACTAAAAGCTTCTCCTCTTCAAAAATACCAATTGCCAAATCCAAACATGAGCATATGAGTAATGGTTGGAAAGGTTTTGATGTAAGGAACAATTGTTATGTTGGGAAAAAATCCATTTGAGGTGTGGAAATTGGTGAAATTTGAGTTTAAAGTGCAAGGTGTAAAACATGTAAAGGCAAAGTTTCTAAATTTGGCCAATGTTCAAGCCCTTCTGTTTTGATGATGAAAGCCTCAAATGAAAACATCTCCAACATACAAGTTGTAGATCTTTTCAAGACAATCAAGATGGGCTTATACTTTGCATCATTTTTATTTTTTATGAAAGAGTTATGGGCACTTGAAGTTGGACATTTTTGCCTTTTAATGCATTTGGTCCAAAGTGACCTATAATGCTTTGCATTATCACATGTATTTCCTTTGAGATTTTGGAATTTTGTCCAACATAACATTTGAATTAAACATCTTAAGCTTTCCAATGCATTTTATCCCACCTCAAAATCATAAAAAAATGAATGAGTTATGTCCTTGGGAAGATGACCCAAAATTAGGGTTTCAGTCAAAATGACCTATAATGTCTTGGAATGGGAGATGACCTTCCAAGCTTTAAATCAATTTTTTATGAACATGAAAGTTGTTCATATTGTCCTTAAGAACATTTTTTCTTTCGGGGTCATCTCCATTTGACCAACACACAAAATGTTAGGTCTCATTACATTTCAAAATAGTCAGATGAATTGCCTGATCAACTTTTCAAGTCCATGACTCATATCCTGATGAATTGATGATTGAGGACACTCAAATAAGTTAGAAAATTCATGAAATGATGAATTAAAGAACTTCCCTTGATTTTATTTGACCATGGGCTGAGGTTGCTTCATGAGCAAGGCATTGTGGTGCATAGATGAATTAGGGTTTCCCTGAGGAACCAACCTCAAACCCTTTGACTTTCTTTGATCAAAATGATAAATTGAGATGCTAGGGAGACACATTTGATGGATGATAACTTTGGGAACCATTACCATGCTTGCTATTATCTCCTCTTGACCATGTCTTTGTACCAATGATCTCCTTGAAGCTTTTGACCTTGTGATTGCTCAAGCTACAAACAGAAGATGTTAGTGACATATTTTTGTGCTTTTGGTTAGTAAAACAAAATAAGAAAAGTAATGATATACAATTCAAACATGCTTGGTGATCTCAAACCACTCACAAGAGGTCCCACCCAAAGGCCAAGGGAACCAAGATGCTTATAATCCTTGAGGCAATGCAAATGCAATGTTATGATGCCATGAGGGATCTAAGGGACAAAATTGGGGTCTTACAGATGCCCCTATTTAAGGTCATTCTAGCCGGAGAAATGAAGGTTAAAATCTTCGTCTCGACGAGGTAGAATGGGCTTAAATAATAACAAAGAGGCGAATTTTGGTCCCTAAGAGACCTCATGATGCAGATGTATGCATGCAAATGGTAATACTATGTGGGGGTATGTGTCCACAAAGAAAGAAAGGGATCAGGAACAATTGAAAATCCACTGGAGTAACACACTCATAAATGGAACAGAGACTCCGCCGGGGAGTAAAAGATAGAAATGCGTGAGCAGGTCACGACTTAAAACTTGCCGAGAGACACGGAGAGAATCCATGAAAGACTCGAGCTGACTCGAGGTTGCATGTATTGGGGAATATGCCAACACAGCCAAAAATTATCCACAACGGATACTTCGGATAAAAATCCGGACTCAGGTGGGGAAGTCCACTAAGGACTCAGCTGAGGAAAAACAAATGAGGTATTACCGGTTACTAGGTAATAAGCTCAAAAAGAGATCATGTATTCCTATCGGTATAAGGGTGAGGGAAAAACATGCTCCAGGAGGATGAATATCTAAGACCGGTATAAGGGTGAGAGATATCAATCAACCAAATCATCTGAGGAAGACCTAAAAGGTATATTTCAACTCAGGGAATCTGACTCCACAAGGGACAAAAAGTCATAATAGGGAGCAGAAGGAGGGAACACTAGGGATGCCGGTTACTGGGCATATAATAGGTGACCAACCAAAGAGTGAATTGGGGAATATTCCCAAAACACTCATCATCCAAAACAAGGGCAAAAAACAAACTCGATTATGGGATGGACATTCGATTCCAAAAAGGGATACAAATCTTACTCAACTAGGGAAGAGCAAAAGGCTTCGACCAAAGAGTGCATGAGATATATTATCTATTACCGTCAGAACGTAGATAATATACTCGCATGGAAGATTATCCACAACCGGTTACTGGGTTAATAAAGGATAAATCAACCGACAAAGAAAAGCATCGGGATACCGAAACTAGGTATATAATGATGACAATTCAAGGGGAGTAACAAACATTACCGGCAAACGGTATATGATGACTTGATGGGGATAAACTGCCTAATCAGAGCAATAATCCAAGAGAAATGAAGGAATATCAACACCGAATATTGGATAATGATAACCGTCAAGGAGGGGATTACATCTACCGGATACGGGGTAGAAAACCACAGAAGAGCAGCCGTCATCGATTAGGATGAACAAAAGGTTAACTCTACAAAGGGGAGAAAATAGGGTTTACAACTACCGGTGTAAGGGTAGAAAACCATAGACTCCGCTGAGGATAAGATGAATGATTACTAATTACTGCGTAATTATTCATTTATACCACAGAGAAACATAGGAAACAGTCACAAGAGGCCAATTTAGGATCAAACCAAAGAGGCAAACTGAATCAAGACTCGTCCTAGTGAGGATATAACTCAATAGGGAAACCTATCCCAATATATGTGTTGGGAGGAAGCTAAAACAACCTTTGTCCACGAGGATATAACTCAGTGCGGAATGCGGAAGGAAAGATAAATACTTTCTGCTTAATGGGCTGACTCTACATTGAGGGATCAGACGCTGACATCTGCTTGGGAAATGCATTACCTACTAGCAGGGGATAACAAACAAAGATATATGGCAAAGAATGCAATATGAATATCCGCATGTTTGAAAATTATATGCACACATGCGTGGTTTATGTATGATGAATGCTGACAAACAGACATTTCTAACACAAACAGCTCCAAGGAATAAGCACACAAACATCCGGTACTACATCTCAAGAGAGAAAGCCAGGTTCCCCGGAGAGTACCCGAACTGATGAGGGCAAGAGATACCAAGAATCAAAGGTCTCTACAGAGGGATGATCATCAGTCATTCCAGCTGGGGACAAGAGTTACTGCATAGATAAGATCCGCCACATAAGCAACTCTACTGGGGAATCTATCCAAGGGATAAAGGGATTTTGGGGATCAACCACCAAGTACCGTGCTCACCAAAGAGATTACTTCTGCTGAGGAGGAAAGGTCGCTACTCTTCTGAAGGGAAGAGTGGTGAATATCTCACCAAACACTCCACCCAGTAGAAAAAACACAAAAGGCTCTAGAGGAAGAAGATACAGTCATTCCAGGACTATGAACAAATGTCTTACCCTGTTGGAGATCATACCATCCTTGGGAGAGCATTGAGGATCTCCTAAGTATCCTTTCGTCATTGTGAATGTTCACTTTGTTTAAAAAAAACAAGTTATGAAAAATTCGATTATTCAAAACAATGATATTTTCTCAATTAAAGCATGCAAAACGTTTGTGAAATAGAAACAAATAAGAGTGCAAATAATTGGAAAAAAGGCTCAAATTTATTTGATGGAATGGTCGTCTGCAAATGGCAAGACTCCATAGATCTTTACAAGTTTGAAATTGGTGATATATATTGGAAAAGGGCTACATTGGACATAATGACCATTTCTCCACCAATTCTGAATCCAATGTATTTGAAGCTTCGGTTGATGACGAATGAGCAAGAATCTCTGACGGATTACAAGTGTGGAACAAAATCTTGTCAGGATGGAGTTACTTGCCAAATCCCTAATTTTTGCCTAGATTGCCCCAGGATGAGGTACTCAATCTAGCGGGATACATATATTCATTTTTCATGTCTCTAACTTTTGCCTGGATTGCCCTTTCGGGTTTTCAATCCACCGAGACGCTCATTTTTGCCTAAGCCGCCCTTTCGGGTTTTCAACTTAGCGAGTTATTCTGTTTTTATTTTTAGGCGAAGTATTTCTTGACTGCATCTGAATTCACAGGATGAGTGAAATCCTCCCCATCCATAGTTATAAGTATCAAAGCACCGCCTGAAAAGGCTCTTTTAACAACATATGGACCTTCATAGTTTGGAGTCCACTTGCCCCTGGAATCGGGCGCGAAAGACAAGACTTTCTTGAGCACAAGGTCACCTTCTCGGAACACACGAGGCTTGACCTTCTTATCAAAGGCTTTCTTCATTCTTTGCTGATACAATTGACCATGGCACATGGCAGTCAATCTCTTTTCTTCTATCAAATTCAGTTAATCATAACGACTCTGAACCCATTCAGCATCAGTCAACTTGGCCTCCATCAAGACTCTCATTGATGGGATCTCCACCTCTACTGGGAGTACAGCCTCCATGCCATGAACAAGAGAGAAATGGGTTGCCCCTGTTGAAGTGCGGACAGATGTACGATATCCGTGTAAAGCAAATGGCAGCATCTCATGCCAATCTTTGTACGTGACAACCATCTTTTGGATAATTTTCTTGATATTCTTATTAGCAGCTTCAACAGCCCCATTCATCTTGGGTCTATAAGGAGAAGAATTATGATGCGCGATCTTGAACTCGCTACACAGCTCTTTCATCAATTTGTTATTCAAGTTAGATCCATTATCAGTAATGATCTTATCTGGCACACCATAACGGCATATAAGTTGATTCTTGACAAACCTCACAACCACCTGCCTGGTCACATTTGCATACGATGCCGCTTCAACTCACTTGGTGAAGTAATCAATTGCTACGAGAATGAATCTGTGACCGTTGGACGCTTTCGGCTCTATCATGCCAATCATGTCAATTCCCCACATGGAGAAGGGCCATGGTGATGAAATCACATTCAGAAGTGTCAGAGGGATATGAATCTTATCCGCATAGATCTGACACTTATGGCATTTCTTCACATATTTGCAGCAGTCAGACTCCATTGTCAGCCAATAGTAGCCTGCCCTCAGCATCTTTCTAGCCATGGCATGTCCATTGTAATGAGTACCAAATGAACCCTCATGGACCACAGTCATCAACAGTCTGCTTCGTGTCTATCCACGCATCTGAGTAGAACCATGTCAAAATTTCTCTTATAAAGTACATCACCATTAAGGTAAAAACTTCCTGATAATCTCCTCAGAGTCTTCGTATCTTTCACGGATGCCCCAGGCGGGTAAATCTGGCTCTGTAGGAAACACTTGATGTCGTAATACCATGGCTTATCATCTTTCAACTCTTCTACTGCAAATACATGAGCTGGTATGTCCAAGCGTATCACAGTGATATTGGGAACTTCATTCCAAAGTTTAACCACAATCATCGAAGCAAGTGTAGCAAGAGCGTCTGCCATCTGATTCTCATCTCGAGGAATATGATGGAAGTCAACCTCAGTAAGGAACGTTGAAATCCTCCTCGCATAATCCCTATATGGAATGAGACCAGGCTGATTTGTTTCCCATTCACCCTTAATCTGATTGACAATGAGGGCCGAATCAAAAACATCAAGATGCTTGATCCTTAGATCAATGCATTCCTCCAAACCCATAATACAGGCCTCATACTCAGCCATATTATTCGTGCATTTGAAAGTTAGCCTTGCTGTAAAAGGAATATGTAGGCCCTGAGGAGTAATAATCACTGCCCCAATACCATTTCCATACTGATTTACAGCGCCATCAAACACCATACTCCATCTGGAACCAGGCTCTGGCCCTTCATCGAGTGTAGGCTCATCACAATCTTTCAGTTTCAAATACAGAATCTCCTCATCTGGGAAGTCATACTGAACTGACTGATAATCTTCAATCGGTTGATGTGCCAAATGGTCAGCCAAAATACTACCTTTAATAGCCTTCTGAGCTCGATACTCAATATCATACTCAAATAACAACATCTGCCAACGGGCAATCCTCCCTGTTAAAGCAGGTTTCTCGAAGATATACTTGATTGGATCCATTCTGGATATCAACCAAGTCGTATGATTCAACATATACTGGCGTAAGCGCTTAGCAGCCCAAGCCAAAGCACAGCATGTCTTCTCAAGCATCGAGTATCGAGACTCACAATCGGTGAACTTCTTGCTTAAGTAGTAAATAACATATTCTTTATTCCCTGATTCGTCTTGCTGACCGAGGACACAACCCATTGAGTCTTCAAGAACAGTCATATACATGATCAATGGTCTTCCTTCCACTGGCGGAGACAGGATCGGAGGCTCGGACAAATACTCTTTAATACTGTCAAAAGCTTTCTGGCAATCCTCGGTCCAATCATGGGACTGATCTTTCCGGAGGAGCTTGAATATCGGCGCACATGTGGCATTCATGTGGGATATGAATCTGGAAATATAATTCAAGCGGCCAAGAAAACCTCGGACTTGCTTCTCAATTTTGGGTGCAGGCATCTCTTGTATTGCTTTGACCTTCGCAGGATCAACCTCAATACCTCTTTCACTGACAATAAATCCCAATAACTTGCCGGAACGGACTCCAAATGCACACTTGTTGGGATTCAGACGAAGCTTGTACTTCCTCAAACGTTGAAAAAGCTTCAACAAGTGCTCTACATGTTCCACTTCCGTTCTTGAGTTAGCGATCATATCATCAACATATACCTCGATTTCTTTGTGCATCATATCATGAAACAAGGTGGTCATAGCTCGTTGATACGTGGCTTCGGCGTTCTTCAAACCAAAGGGAATCACTCGATAACAGAATGTTCCCCAAGGTGTGATGAATGTTGTCTTCTCCATATCCTCGGGTGCCATCTTGATCTGATAATATCCAGAAAATCCATCCATAAATGAGAAGACATTGAATTTAGTTGTATTGTCTACCAACATATCAATATGTGGTAGAGGGAAATCATCTTTTGGACTAGCTTTATTCAAGTCCCTATAGTCCACACACATTCAGACTTTTCCGTCTTTCTTAGGCACGGGCACAATATTGGCCACCCATTGAGGATACGTAGAAGTCACCAGAAACCCTGCATCAATTTGCTTCTGAACCTCCTCTTTGATTTTCACTGCCATATCAGGATGAGTTCTTCTGAGCTTCTGCTTCACATGCACGCACTCAGGCTTTAAATGTAGAAAATGTTGCACAATATTTGTATCTATCCCAGGCATGTCTTCATATGACCAGGCAAAGACGTCAACGTATTCTCCTAGCAACTCAATCAACCCCTTCTTAACAGACTCCTCCAGGAGTGCCCCAATCTTCACTTCTCGCACACAATCTTCAGACCCCAAGTTGACTGTTTCCAGATTCTCAAGATGCGGCTGAATGATCTTCTCTTCATGCTCAAGTAGACGGTTAATCTCGTCAGGAATCTCTTCAACATCATCTTCTTCCGCCTCAAATACAGGGAATTCAAAGTTGGGAGATGGTGTTGGGTCATTATGCTCAATGGGTTTAATCAACCTGTATAATGATTTTGGATATGAAAAGCTTTAGAATTCAAACAAGGCAAATTATTATGCAGATGAAAAGATTGATTTTATTTTATTTAGGTTTTATGTGATCACCAATTTCATGCAAAAAGCGAAAAGGGGAAATAATTGGAAAAACAAACATTTAACATGAATCTATTGAATGAAAATATCGTTGTATTTATGCACCAACAATGTCATCACTCCTCCCTTTGGCATAGGAGAAGGGTTTTTTAAACATAATGAGCATTACTTTGACTTATGGATAACTGTTGGAATATCCACAACGACCTAGTTATTGCAGATTCCCCCAGGGATGACAAAGTTGCCAGAATCCTCTTCGTCTTCTTCCAAGATGGCAGCAGCCACCTCGCCTTGACCAGTGTGGATGAAACCTCCACTCTTGAACAGCCCTGGTGTATTGAAAACCCTAGATGAATAACCTATGCCAGCCTGGGACTTGTTGTCTTCTAGCTCAATCATTTTTCCTAAACCAGCGGTTGCACCACGCTCAATGGCCAACTTTGCATCTTTGTAGGAAGCAAATGAAGGAGTTCTCTTCTCAATAGGCTCAGCAATAGATAAAGCTTGGAAAGGAGTTCCAACTTCATCCTCAGCATCTATATATGAGAAGGAAGACAAGTGGCTAACCAGGAGAGCCTTTTCTCCCCCTACCACCACCAACTTCTTATTCTTCACGAATTTCAGTTTCTGGTGTAGGGTGGATGTCACGGTGCCTGCCTCGTGAGTCCATGGTCTGCCCAACAGACAGCTATATGATGGGTGGATATCCATGACCTGAAAAGTGATCTAGAAATCACTTGGTCCAATTTTGATTGGGAGATCAACCTCGCCAATCACAATTTTACGAGACCCATCGAAAGCCTTCACAACTACTCCACTCTGCCTCATGGGAGGCCCTTGATATGACAATTTTGAAAGAGTGGTTTTTGGCAATACATTCAATGATGACCTAGTGTCCACCAGCACATTGGACATGGCGTCGTCTTTGCAACCCATAGATATGTGTAATGCCAAGTTGTGGTCTCTTCCCTCCTCGGGAAGATCAGAGTCACAAAAACTCAAGTTGTTACAATGCTATCGAATTGTTCTATCATGACAGCAATGATAGCACATCCAAAACCTTCTGCAGAGCCTCTCGGTGTGGTTCTGAATTCAACAGCAATGATAGCACAGATATTTTGGATGGCGTTTATAGAAGCTGATCTACAACATTGTACTCGCTCCTTTTGATGAGCTTTAACATCTCATCACAGTCTTCTTTCATATTGCCGCTTGGGCCAACAGAAGCAGGAGTTCTCAATGTAGAGGAGGGCTTAATAACAAGTGTCGGATTCGGAGTGCTCACAGCATTCCCAATCGAGCGTTCAACAGAATTAGCATCAATACGAGTATCAGCTTGAGGCCTTGGCGGTGCTGAAAATACACGACCGCTGCGGGTCAAACCACTAACATCAGCAATGTTAACAACAGAGGAAGATGGCAAGGACACCTCTTTCCCATTTTCTACCACGACAGTATTGTAGCAATAGGGGACCGCCTTTTCAGAAGAGTATGGTACCGGTCCGGCTGGCTTGATGGTTAATGCGGGAGAAACCTTCTGCTTGCTACCATCATACTTGATGATAACAGGCTCGGGGATCCAGAATACTGGAGAAATTACGTTGACCTCATCAACATCTTCGTCAACATTTTTGTTTTGAAGGATCTCAATAACTCCTTCATCCAGCATTTCTTGAACATCTTTGCGCACCTGGCGACAACCTCTTTGATTGACAGAACAAACTCGGCATTTATCGTGATCATGTTCATAATGACTATAATCACATAGCAAACGATGCATCTCGACCAGAGACTGTCGAATATGACTGACATATTTGACTTTGTATTTGCCAGGGCAGCCCTGACCATGTTGACAGACTTCCCATGCTCGGGCAATGGATTCTTCTTCACGTTAGGATCTACGTCCTCGAAACACAGAATGCCACACCTCACAAGGTCTTGAACCTTGGTCTTCAAAAGGTAACAATTCTCTACGTCGTGGTCGGGAGCACCAGAATGGTAAACACAGTGTAATTCGGGCTTATACCACCACTGGGGGTTAGTAGGTATAGCCGGTGGGTCTCGTGGAGTAATCAACTTCCTTTCTATCAAAGAGGGATATAACTCTGCATACGTCATCGGAATAGGATCGAAGGTGACCCTTTTCCTCTCGTAACTCGTGCTGGTTTGATTACTGTTTCGAGGCTGGTAGGCCTGTTGTTGCGGACGGTGTTGTTGATGTTGATATTACAGATGCGGTTGCTGATTGTTATTATGTTGCTGGTATTGCTGACTATCGCTGAAGATAAGTGCTATGTGAGCCACCTGGTGTTGGTTACCGGCGGGACACACGGTCTTCCTCTTCATAGAAGGTCTTCTTGGTTTCATATGGGAGGTCACAGCATGTGCCTCTCCATCTTTCTTCTTCTCAAACGCCCCATAACATTTGGCAGAAGAGCCTTCTTCTCTGGTCAGACGTCCTTCTCTAACCCCTTCTTCTAGACGCATCCCCATATTCACCATCTCGGTGAAGTCAGAAGGATTGCTAGCAATCATCCGCTCATAATAAAAATAACTTAAGGTCTTCAAAAAGATCTTAGTCATCTCTTTCTCTTCTAGCGGAGGCACGATCTGTGCTGCTAACTCTCGCCACCTCTGGGCGTACTCTTTGAAGGTTTCCTTGTCCTTCTGGGACATGTCTCTCAATTGATCCCTATCGGGAGCCATATCCACATTATACTTGTATTGCTTGACGAAGGCTTCGCCAAGATCGTTGAAGGATCGGATGTTCGCATTGTCTAAACCCATATACCAACGCAGAGCGGCACCGGACAGACTGTCCTGAAAGTAGTGGATGAGCAATTGGTCATTGTCGGTCTGAGTCGACATTTTCCTGGCATACATGACCAGGTGGCTGAGAGGGCAAGTATTTCCCTTGTATTTTTCGAAGTCAGGGACCTTGAATTTTACAGGGATCTTCACATTAGGAACCAAGCAGAGTTCGGCAGCATACTTGCCGAAAAGATCCTTTCCTCTAAGGGTTTTCAATTCCTTGCGAAGCTCAAGAAATTGATCGTTCATAGCGTCCATCTTCTCATAGACATCTAGGCCCTCAGACGGCTCAGAATGATAGATGGTGTCGTCTACTCTGGGCAGAGTATGCACGACAGGAGGAGGAACAGCAAGGACCGGGCTAGATGCCGGCATAGAAGCAAAGGTGGAAGAAGGACCCTCGGGCATGAAATTGGGAGGCATCCCCCACGGGAACCCGGCTGGCATGGTCGTTGGAGCAAAGTGTGCATTGGCTGCAGGAACAGTCGAGGAGACAATCTCAGAGATGACTGTCCTTTGGGGAGGAGTTGAAGGTGTTGGAGAAGACTGGCTCTAGGCAGCCATGAATGACTCCATCAAGGCACTTAATCTGGCCACTTCCTCTTTCAGCTCGCGGTTCTCTTGTTCTAGATGATCCATCAGTCTTGAAATGTTAGCTCTGGTGTAGTACCGGTGAGTCAGCTTGTCTTCAAAATAAATGAAGAACACGGAGTTAGACCACAAGACAAGAAGCCGGGAACAAAACCTGCTTATGCACATGATGCATGCAATGTTTGTGCATATGATTTGTTTTTTATTTCAAAGGAACTTTAGGGTTCTATTTGCAAAAAATTTTGGAAATATTAAACACTTTTATATGGAAACATAATATCTGGGAAATATTTTACACCAAAGAAGTACATCATTGGTAACCATATACAAGAGAAAAGGAAAACAATCATCCTATGGATCCCTAGAAACAATCATCTAAAGCTCGGGATACAGGAAGATAGGATGCACGAAGCCTCTTCACCTCCCTCTCGTAGGCTGCCTCCATATTCGCCTTCTCCTTGGCGAGTCGGTCGTACTTCCTCTTCCAAAACTTGGAAGACTGAGGAAGTAGAGAAGTCCATGCATCATCAGGATCATCAATAACCTGATGTTCGAGGAACTCTATCAAAGCATCCTTCTCCTTGATTTGCTGAAGCAACTCCTCTCTTTCACGGATCCAAGCGCGTGATCGGTCTTCGTCTCTCAACTACTCTACTCTTTGGTCGGGGAGGGTTGAAGGCCCAACCATAACCAAAGGTGTAGGTCTCGAATACTCGTAAGGCATGAGATAATCAGACGCTCTCTTCCTAACCCAATCAGTGTAAGGCTCCATAGCAACACAATTCTTAGGACCCAACTCCTTCCTTCCTTTTCTATGAATCTTGCGCCAAGCGCAGACCATTCTGCCCTTCAAGCCTTGGGGATCTTTACCCTCCTGAAAGAACACACCCTCTAACAGAATGTTATTGGGTTTATCCTTTAGGGGGAACCCAAGCTGACGACGTGTCAAAACAGGGTTGTAGTTAATCCCACCACATGTACCAAGAAGAGGTACATTGGAGAATTCACCACAAGAGTCGATAATCTGCACACCATCATACACGCGGTTATACCAAGAGATATCATCATTAGTGAGAGACATAAGTCTCGTGGACCACCGTAGACATCCCTTGTTCTCCGTGAAGGCGACCGTTTGCGGTAAGTGAGAAATAAACCACTTATACAACAGAGGCAAATAGCACACAATGGCACCACAACCCTTTCCATTCCTCATATGCAAAGAAAAATAAGTGTCACCCAATAGAGTCGGAACGGGATTAAGAGTAGAGAAAATCCTAATAGAGTTCACATCCACAAACTTGTCGATGTTGGGGAATAACACTAACCCATAGATGAGAAGTACAAATATGGCCTCAAAGGCATCCTCACTCATGGCCTTCCAATACATAGTAGCTTGAGTAATGAGGAACTCAGAAGGGAAACCTTGAATTCCACCTTTGGTAGTCATATGAGCACCAACCAGAGATTCATCTATATGCAACATGTCAGCTATCTCTTAAGTAGGAATACTCTCCAAACCACTGAACGGCAACTGGTCTAGAATAGGTATACCCACAAGGTAGGCATACTCCTCAAGTGTAGGCAAAAGTTGGATGTCCGGAAACGTGAAGCAACGGTACAAGGGATCATAAAACTGCACCAATACACTCATCAAACCTTCATCCACATGAGTAGTCAGAAGAGGAAGAAGCTTCCCAAAACGAGTCTTGAAACCCAAGGGATCTAGTACATAAGATGTCAGATTCCTTAACTCTTTCAAATCTGGTTGTCTGAAACTGTACTTCTTTGTATTCCTTCTTAGTCTTTCCATGTCTGAAAATTTTGCAAATAAACCCCTTAAGTTCCTTGAAAACTTTCTTCATTATTGATGAGATGGATGCAAATGGGTGCATGAATGCATGAATGCAACAATCACACTCAAGGATCAAGCAAAACACACCAAACAAAGGTCATGGGATGGATCACGTCATCCTTAATATCAATCATCCATTTTGGTGGATTATGGTTTACACCTTATCAACACCCAAGTTCCATTGATATTAAGGATACACGAACGGATCAACCATGAATCAATGGTTTGTTGCGAGTCACGAGCATGGGGTCTCGGTTAAGAACCACCCAAAGGGAGTGTACTAGGGTTTAAACCTGCCAAACATGTTCTACAAGAGGTTCCCATAGTAATCATTCCATCTTTCGGATATTATCGGATAAACGACTACTCGTATTCCAAAAATGTTCTCAAGAGAGACTCTTATGAGTGTAGTATCGCGTAACAATCGTATCAAATCTTACACTTGAACGACTTTCGCACTACATCCTAAGAATAGGCCAAGATGGGCTTGGTATACTAAGGTCCTTGGCTTCTAAGGTCTATATTGGAAAGAGTAATGTCTAACCACAACTACTTGTGTGACATTATTGATCCCAACATGACCTCCACCAAGTGAATGGACTTGCAAGTCAACTTTCTAAGGAATAACTCCACACAAGTCAACAAGACTATGCCATTCTCCTATCCTAAGTGCACTCGAGTCCGGGTATAGAACTCATCTCACAAAGATCACCAAGCATACAAGGAATTAATATTCAAGAAATTCAATCATTACATACAATACAGTAATCCCAAATCACACAAAAATATGTCAAAAGACAATACGATACAACAAGTATGAAAAGTAGGGAAAACCCACTAGGCAAATCTCCCCAGCAGAGTCGCCACTTTTCTGTAGCGGGGTATTCGTTACCATTAGAGATATTGACTAAATCCAAGGTAAATCATACAAGTCGAGTCGCCACCGCACTTCTATTTATCCAAAGGAATGGTTAGAAAGCGAACAAAAACCTAAAAGTTTTAACAAAAACTAGTAAAAGAGAAACAGAGATCTGGGTAAGGGGGTTGGTTATGTAATGGGAAGGTGTTAGGCACCCAAAACATCCTAGGTACTCCTAGGGAGCCCTTTTCACACTTGTTATAAAGGTTGTTATTTTTGTGAAAATTTGTTTGTGCAAACACGATTGAAGAGATGAGAAGAGAATGTACGAGTTTATTTACATTTTGTGTTTGGATGGATAAACCCATTGCCTATGTACCATCTTTTAAAAAGATTAGGATCAAAACCTCGTAGTTCGGGGTAAAAATCTCAAAATGAGTTGGTGAATTGATTGGTCCGAAAGCCTTAAGGTCTTTTGTTATCCAAGGGAGAAAACTCAACCTAAAACCACAAATCCACCATGTGAGGATAGCTTCAACATGCTAGTGAGGGGTTAACCCTATAATAAGCATGGAAGACTCATTGCCCATCACTAAGGATATAGGTGAGTATTACATCTACCTCAAGGATAACTCAAACCTATAGCTAAAGGTTATGAAAATTTTGATTAAGAAAGTGGCCATTGGAACCACAAAAAGACATTTGAATGGGTTATATTTACCAATTAGAAGTATATACAAAATGGTCAAAGTTGACTTAAACATTCAATTCAAAATAAGTGTTATGAAAAGAAAGTTTGAAAATCAAAAGCATAAGGCTTAGGTTTCTAATGTTTGAAAACAATGGTTAAATGTTTGCACAAAAGGTTTTGGCTTGGGTTAGAGTGGGGGGAAGAAGAAGAAGGGCTAAAGTCCTAAGTAAAGCAAAAAGGTAAGGGATAAGAAGCAAAACCACAATGGAGTTCCCCTCTTGAGATCATATTGATGATCCAAGTACTTCACATCCTTTGGAATAAGCAAGCACAATAATAGTAAGCTCAAGCAATCAAACAAGTCTCTTAAGAGATCCTCAATGTGTTTTGTGTCTTTCACTTTGGATGACTATGGTAATGGTCCTTCAATTTTAGCTCTCATAGAATTCCCTAGCACAAAAGCACACACATCAAAAGTTCTATGAAGTAAATCAAGAATGGACAAGAGTGAGTTTAGAGATTTGGTCCTTCTAATCCATCTTCATCACTAAGGTCCTTTTACTACAATTTTGCATAGGGAATGTCCTAGAAACTAAGTCCATTTTTCCATTTTTTGCATTTTGGTCCACAACAATCAAAACAAAACACAAGCACAATAGTATGTACATAATTATGTGCTCAAGTGAGTAAAAGGAAAATGGCATTAACATAAACATGTGCTCAAGTGAGCAAAGGGAAAAGCAAATCGATAATATGTGCAAGAATAGTAAATTGCATAAAAGTAAAGTGCAATAAGTAAATGTTAATAGTTAATGGTTAGTGTTAGTAGTTAGTGTGCCATAAGGCAAATTTAGCGCTATGTTAAGCAATCGTAATTAGACTTACGTAGAAGTCACAACTATCTGAGGCCGGTCAATAATAATATAGGCAACCACACAAGTTAGAAGTCTTGATTAGTGAACCAAGTTCCAACAGCTTGCCATGCCAAAAAGAAAAAAAAAGAATTGATCTTGTATTGGTTTAAGCCTTTTGCATGATTTAGAAAACAACCTATCCTTAATGCAAAGCAATTCACTTGATCAATTGATCAAGATGAATTACATTTGAATCAAGGAAGATTAAGCCTCCCTAATCAATGTTAACTTATCAACCTTCAACTCATTGATCAAAAGAGAGAAGAAGAAGAAGAAGAAAGAGATGAAGAATGGATAAGGAAATGGAAAGATCAAAATGCATAAGTGAAATTCTAGTTAACAGACTTTCGATGTCACACGGGATGTTATGACATCCAATTCTGCACAGACAAGAATTATGCAGAACTTAAAAAGTAAGTGCAGTAAATAATCACAAGGAATTGTTTACCCAGTTCGGTCCAACATGACCTACGTCTGGGGGCTACCAAGCTAGGGAGGAAATCCACTATTAGTAGTATTAATTCAGACCTTAAAACCAACTGTTTAACCCTATCCCAAACTTCCTTAGCCAGCTGTAGCGGTGTATTCGTCGCTATATGATCTATCGATTAAATCATAAGCTAAGAGATACATTGAAATTTCGAGTCGCCACCGCACTTTTATTTATCCAAAGGATTGGCTAAAAAGCGAACAAAAGCCTAAGAAGTTTTACACGTAGAAAACTAATAAAAAGATCAGAGATTCTGGGTAAGGGGTAAATTACGCAATGGGAAGGTGTTAGGAACCCACTACGTCCTAGGTACTCCTAGGGAGCCCTTTTCACACTTGTTGTAAAATATTGTTATTTGTTATGACATAAAGATTGTGCAAACATGATTGGGATGATGAGAAAAGAATATACATTTTTTATTTTTGTGTTATTGGGTTTTATTTATTTTTGTGTTCGAACGGATGAACCCGCTGCCTACGTACCTTCCATCAAAGGTAAGGATCAAAACGCCGTAGTTCGGCTAAAAGATTTCCAAAAGTTGGTGGATTCAGTTTTAAACACAAGCACTGAGGCTTTTCATTATCAATGGGAGAACACTCGACCAAAAACAACATCCACCATGCGAGGATAGCTTCGACGTACTAGAGGGGTTAGCCCTGTTTGAAGTACGGAAGTCTTACTGTCGACTCACTAAGGATAGGCAAGATTTACATCAACCACAATGATAATTGAAACCTATGGCTAATGTGAAAAGATTAACAATGGACAGAGCCAAAACAAGTGAATGAGTGAAGTTAATTGATTGTGATTATGAAAATGAAGTCAAAGTATGATTAAGATTGATTCAGATAAGTATTATGAAATGAGTTTGAAAAAAGGTCAAGGACTTGAGTCCAGGTTTTTAGTTAGAAAAACATGAAGATGTTTGCACGACACTTATGTCAAGTTTGAAAACTAATGTGTGAAAAGGTTTAGGACATAATGAATGGTGAATGGATGAGGATGGATAGTAAAACTTCTTAGAAGGTTCACTTCTTGAAATCATATAGCAGATGATTCAAGTGTGTCCTTTGGAATGGGAATGGATAATAATAAACAAACAAAGCAAAGAAAGGCGGATACCGGATGCCAATCACTGGGCTTATACCAATCTCCTAAAACAAAATGGGATATCAGAGGCCACTCAATGGTCTTACACTAATCTCCACAGGCAAAGAAATAAAAAGCGGATACCGGATACCAATAGATGGATTTACACCAGCCTCCTAAAACAGAAATGGATATCAGATGCCACTCAATGGACTTACACTAATCTCCTCAACAAAAATGAGAAATGGAAGTCAACTGCCAATCTATCTGGACTTAGGTTAACCCCACAGTATGGTCCTAGGAAATCCAATGCCACATCACTGGGACTTATAATGGATCCTCACATACAAGAACAAAAGCAACAATATGATCACAGGAATGCAAATGCCAACTTACAGGGACTTATAATTGCAACCTCTCACACAAACAGATAAACAAACTATGATCACAGGAAAGCAGATGCCAACTTACAGGGACTTATAACTGCAACCTCACATACAGACGCTAAACAGATCAAATTATGATCACAGGACAACAGATGCCAACTTACAGGGACTTATAACTGTATCCTCACATACAAACAGATGAAACAGAAGATATGAGTGACCAATGAGGTCTTACACTCTATCCTTCCATGTCATAGGAGCAATGGCCAAAAGAGATGGACTTACAATTGTCCTCCATGGGCAAACAACAATAATAAAAGCCACACAGACAAATGATATGATCATGCATTAATGGCAATTGATGATGATGATAAATGCATAACATATAAGCAGGCAAGTGCATATGAAGCAATTAATCAAGCAATGAATATCAAACAACACACTCTATAGCCAAACAATGGGGGCTCACACAAGAGGGTTTGACTTTAAAAGTCCACTGTAATGGGTGAAGGTCGCTCTTAACCTGGCCATTGAGGGGCTCAGGTGAAGCAGATGAAAAGGAGATGAGGGGTGTGCCTCATTGCTTCTATCTCAAATCAGAGAGAGCATCAAAGAAAGTGTGGGAGTTCAGAAAGTAGGAACTCTCTCCACATTATTGACTCTATAGATCTTGGGTATTTATCTCAATGCTTCAACCATGTAATGGGAGCAAAGAGAGGACACACTGAATAGTGGGGGATAGATTGCTTATCCCTACCTTCCACCAATTGCCTCAAATGAGGACTTTTCCTGCTTGGGACAAATTTAAACAAACACAGGCATTGCCTCTTAAGGAGGGCTTCAGACAGTTTGCCCGGTCAAATAACAGACCGGGTCTCCAGACTACATGAAGAAGAAAGGTTTATACCTCAAAGCAAATGCTAAAAAGCAAAGCAAGCAAGTTCAGAGAACTTAAGCAACTAAAGTACCTGCAAAAGTCAAACTCATTAGTAAACAAGTCAACAGTCAAAATCAAAAGGAAATAACCCAAAAGTCAACCACAGAGGGACCAATTGTGCAAGGCACAAAGACTCAAGCATATGAGTCACCTACAAAACAAAGGTTAGCACATTAAACAATCAAACTCAAGCACATTAGAATGATCCTCAAGGCATTGGTGCTTAACCTGAAACAGATGAACTCAACATAAGCTTGAAGGACCACTAGGACTAGCCTAGGGTCAAAGATGAAAGAAAAAAAAGTCAAGGCAGCAAGGAAAAGTCAACCCAAACCAAGTCTAAACATTCAAGAAGCATTCTCAATTAGATTCAAACTTATATCATGCATCATTGTCATTTTGTAAATCAAAGAAGTCAAAACATGGCAAGAGAAGCATACAAAAGTCAACATCAAAGACTTCATCCAAAAGTCAACTCAAACAATCTCAAAAATTATGAAATAAATCACACTCAATCCTAACATCTAAAATGGTAAGCATGTAAAGTTTCATGGCATTTGGATGAGAGGAAGGCAGTCAAGTAAAATCATGAAGTCAAACCAAGTTCAAGTAAGCATGGTGAAAGTCAACAAGCATGGGTCAACTTCAAAAAATCATATCAATTTGAAAACAGAAGAGAAATGAATGAGATTAACACCAATGCAAAGCTTGAGGTGTCTAGTTATCACATATGAAATTTCATGGTCATACAATAAGATGTGAGAATTTCACAAAAGATTTGGCAAGGCATAGCACAAAAAGTCAACAAATGACCAAGCATGGAAGAAAATTCACAATCAAATGGAAAACAGCAAGATTAATTCCAAGAAAATTTATACACAAACTAGACATGTGATAGATGGTTCATGCAAAATTTCAAGTGATTTGGATGTAAGGAAGCATGTGAACAAAAATTGGGAAAATGCATGATCATGGTATAGCACCAAATGTAACACATAACTTCAGAAAATCATAACTCTCAATCCACAAATGATAAATGCACAAACTTTATATGGAAATGAAGGTCAATGTGTCTAGTTTCACCACAAAAAATTTCAGGCTCAATGGATACAACATGAGAATTTCACAATTGAAATGGCACAATGTATCATTTTGGCATACATGTGAAGAAAATAAATATCAATTAAAAACCAACCAATGGAAAATTAATTAAAATTCACAATTAAATTCTAGACTCATTTGTGAACATGTGTAAAAAATTTCATAATTTTTTGATGAAAAATGAAGGAGAAATTAATTTGTGGAAGATGGATAAACATTGGGGTGAAAACATGAACAAAAGCAAGACAAATGGTCAACACAAGGGTCAACCGTGGCATTGTGGTAATATTGAACCTCACTTAGTAAAACGGTAGCGTTTCAAGGGCGCCCAGGAAATGTCCTGATTGGCCCGCCCCCAATGAAACAGTGACCAGGGCAACAACAACCAATCACCTTCAAGTTTTCTGGGTTTTACAAAACCCTAAGGGCTGCAGCATGGCAAAGGCATAGCACAAAAGCAACACACAAACTCGACCAACACTTACAACAGCATAGCATTCAGCATTCAAACTCATGTAACTTCATGAAATTGATCAAAATGAAGTCCAACAAAAATTCACAAACAGCAGGGCAATGGTTTCATCATCATTATGTACTCATCATAACAAACAGCATGGTGTTCAAGGTGTTTCAAAACTGCAGCAAGGTTATGTCAGCAATGGTATCATGTTATCGACCAAAACATCACCAGGTAAAACAGCAACAATAAACAAGCATGGTCATGGAACACTATCCTCATACAACATCTGAGAACAACAGACCAAACATAATCATGAGGGTTCTGGACAGGGTAAAAGTTTGAACAACAGCAAGGTTTTAGCAGCATCATGTGTTCATCAACATCCAAACAAAACAAACAACAGCATGGTATTTGGCAAGGTTCTTGCAGCAAGCAGTCCACAGCATACAACACCATCATCATGTTTCATCATACATAGACATCAAGCATACAGCAGGAAAATTTATGGGAATTAATCTTAGAGTTTTTTCAAAACAATACAGCAGCAACAACTAATCCTGGCAATGATGCAACAGACCAATACACATTCAGACCAAATTCCTGGGCATACTCATTATAACAGCAGCAGGCATTATCTTCATGTTCATTAACAAATAAAACTCAAACAACAACATGGACACCACATGATAATACACTCATGATGCTTATACAACATATAACACACAGCAACCAAAACATATGAGCTGGATTTCTGAAAACAGTATGAGGGTTTGGCTTATGCAGCAGTACGATTTCAACATTAATCATTCATCATTCAAACATCAATCGTGACCAACATCAACAATCCAAACAAGCAATACATCATCATCATTAAGCACCCTCAACCAACAATGAAACAAGCATATCATAGGAAAAATCTGGGCAGGAATATGCTTATGAACAGGGCAGCATACATTCATACATGGGAAAAACAAATTGCCCAGAAACATGAATTAACCAAACCATTCGAACCTACACACAAAAAGCATGACATATCCATCAAACATTACCACTAAAACACCACAGTATTCAAGAATCGAATAAGAACAACTTCATGCACAAAAATACAAATCCGGATTTCTCCCTCATAACATCATCATTTCAGGTAAAACAAATTGTAGTGTACTCAGCATGATAGGACCTACCAAAAACATGATACAGTTTGGAGAAAGAAGAAGATCGAAAACTAACTTGTTTTTGAAGAAAAGCTGGAAATAGTGATGGATTGATGGATATAGCTCGAAACAGATAGTCACACAGCTTCCAAAGGTTGAATGCTTGCAGGAATTTAGCTCAAGAATGCACAGCTTGGTCCAGCTCGAGATCTGCCATTAACAGTGCTCTTGAAGAAGCAGTTATGGAATGGTGGTCACAGCTGGGGTTCGAAGCTTGAAAGGGACTCAAGATGATGTCCAGATGGTGGAGCTATGAAGAAAACTCGAGGTCCTTTGAAGTTTTTGTGCAGAAAATGCTCTGGTGCAAAAATGCAAGAGTAAAGGAAATGAGAGTATTTTTGGTCGTGTGGCTGTCAAGCTAGGGTTGCAATCAGCAGAGGCAAGGCTTTATGTAGTCTGTTTAAGCTCCTTTAATCAATTGGTAAGCTGGTTTATGCTTAATGATTCAAATTGGCAATTTTGCTAATTGTGTGCACAAGTGAAAAGGAGGTGTGTTTGTGGTCGAGTGGGCTGGGCATAGGCTGTACAGACTATGCAAAATGCTGTTTTGTTGTTTGCTTTTGACTGCTGTACTTGCTTTCATTTATTTGGAGCCAATTGCCAATTTTCAAGTTTTTTGCATTTTGGTCCAAATGACAGCATAATGGTGATATGATGATGATTTTAGGCTTGGAGCAAATCACAAATAGGATATGAAACATTTCCCAATTGGCAAAATCAAGAAAAAGTCCATAAATCAAAAAGTCAAAGTTTGGTCAAACTTTGAATTTAAATGAAAAGGTCCAAAAATGCCATTTTGATTGGCAAGGTTTTAGGTCATGAAATTTATATTTTTGGAAAGAGGATGAAAAATGTGGTGTGTAGGAAAAAACCCCACCAAATTTGGCCTTATGGTTTGAGAGTTATGGCTCTGTGAAGTTCAAAAATTGGTGAAAATGATTGGATCATATCTTGACAACCACACATGGGATTTGAGAGTTCTTGGACTTTTTGAAAATGGGAGAACAAGATCTTCAACTTTCATGTTGGGCAAAAATTCATTTGAAGCTTGTATCATGATGTAAGTTTAAGATCAAGAAGTTTCCATTTTAGGCAGTTGAAATTACAGGTCCACTTGCTATTTCTGGAAAATTTTCTGATTGGCTTGATTTTCTTCCATGATGAGGTTGAACATGATAGATGAGGCTTATACAAGCATGAATGAACTCCTTCAGATCAATTCTATCCATCAAATCTCTGATTAAATCCTCAGTTGACCAAGTTTGACTTTTCTAGGGTTTTGGATGATTGAACCACTTCTGATGAATTCCAAACCCTAATTCCTTGAGAACTTGACTTCCAATGATGTCTCAAGATGTATGAACCTTTGATTATTGATCATGGTGCCCAAATTCTGCAAGAATGGCCACCATCCATTGCTTTGACTGATCAATGACTGACTTTGACCTAATTGCTGATGATTGCTTCAACTGCAAGCAACAAGGTTAGACTGACAATATTTTTGTACTTTTTGAATGATAAACATATGAAAGCAAAGATATACAAATGCAAAGTATGCTTGGTGATCAAGAAACAAACCTACAAGGCAATCTACCCACTAGGAGGAAAGCAAAGGCATGCATTGATCCTTGAGGTTATGATATGATATGATATGGGCCATGAGGGATCTTAGGGCCCAAAATTGGGGTCTTACACCAGCTCACAGTGGTGCACCAGTCTGAAGATGTTCTTACTTATTCCATTGAACAATGCATTCAAGGCCTTAGAATTTCCAAGAGCTAATGCCTCTTGCTCCTTGTCCCACTCTTCTTCAGGAATTTGCACACTGACTCCATCTTTACCTGTCTTCGTTGGATGTTCCCATCCTTTGTTGACAGCTCTCCAGACTTTGCTATCTAGAGACCTTAAGAAGGCTATCATACGAGGATTCCAGTCATCATAGTTAGAACCATCCAGCATGGGTGGTCTATTTGAGTATCCTACATCCTTGTCCATGGTACTATAAAGTAACTTCCCTAGATCTCACCTAGAAATTAACAGGCAGGGTGCCTGCTCTGATGCCAATTGAAATTCTAGTTAACAGACTTTCGATGTCACATGGGATGTTATGACATCCAATTCTGCGCAGACAAGAATTATGCAGAACTTAAAAAGTAAGTGCAGTAAATAATCACAAGGAATTGTTTACCCAGATCGGTCCAACATGACCTACGTCTGGGGGCTACCAAGCCAGGGAGGAAATCCACTATTAGTAGTATTAATTCATACCTTAAACCAATTGTTTAACCCTATCACTTAATACCTACCCAATGCAATTTCAATCTTACACTAAGATCAGAGTTCCTACTCACTCCCCCTCAATCACCTAAGTGATTACAACCTTTAATTAAGATTAAAGATAATTATGAAGTCACACTTCAAACAACTCTTGATTGTGCTTAACAGCTTTAATCAAGATACACAGCACTCACGCTTAAAAGCTTAGAGTGACACAACACTTACAACTCAATGAACACCCTAGTCCAATGCAATCATCTAGGTGATAATTGCTTGGCTCACAAGATACACCTAATACAAGACACACACAAAAATACAGCAGTGAAGTATATGAAACAATAAAATCTTCACGCCTAAAATCCCCGAGTTCTGAATGAAGGATAGCCATCCTTTTATATTGCAGCACTTGGGCCTTGTACTTGTATTTCCTGAAATTAAGGTCAAGCAAGTTAACCTAATTTCCACATCTTAGGGTACTAACAAATAGGCTATTTGTTAGGTTCATTAATTGTAGCTTAGTTGTTAGTTTCCTAGATTTTAGCTCAGCTGTTGAATTCCTGAAGAATAGCCTGAGAAAAATGCTGAAACAGAAAAACTAAACAACCTACAATTTAGCATATGCTGTCAGGAATGAATGTCACAACATTCAGTTTGACGTCCACATCATAGACCATATGCTAAGTCTGTTTTTCCTGAAAACAGACTGTACAAATTTGTTGTACTGTATAGGACCAATCCGTCCATACTTCAGTATCAGCTTACATTAATAAATGTCACAATATCCAATTTGACATTTACACATAAGGCCTTATGCCATGGTCTGTTGTTCTTATGAAGAACAGACTGAGATACATACTGAAGTGTAGCAGAAAACCAACCTGCCTATTATTCAGTATATGTTGTCAATGATGAATGTCATAACATCCAGTTTGACATTCAGACAGTAGGCCTTGTGCCAGGTCTGTTATTCCCTTGATAAACAGACTGAAAATAAATACTGAGTTATAGGAGAACACCAACTGTTATATTCCTCTGTATCTGCTGACAGGGATGAATGTCATAACATCTAGTTTGACATTCAGTAAGTCCTGTATTAGCTAAACCTGCAGCATACTACTCAAGTATGTCATGACATCAGTCAAGACATCAGAGTACAATTAGATGATCTAACACACAATGCAGTCAAACAAACATCTCCACAGCATGTCATGACATCAGTCAAGACATTAGAATCCAGCTAGTGTTTTACCATAAAATGCAGCCAATCAAACATCTACAAACTCCCCCTTTGGCAAATTTTTGGCTAAAACACTTTGGCCTCACAACAGAGTACACAGCAGCGGAAAACACACATCTAGCAGGGAAATTGACCTAGCTAATACACTTAGAGTAGCAGCACACTCACACACATAGAAGTTAAATAAAAACTTCACATATCAGCACACATACAGAAGTTAAATAAAAACTTCTAATAGCAGCACACAAACACACTCACACTCATGGAAGTGGAACATCAGCTGCAGCACAACCTCTGGATTAGAGGATCTTCAATATCTGTTTAGAAAAAATCTGTTGTCTTGGGGATCACAGGTGTTACTCCCCCTTTTTGTCAAAAATGTTGCCAAAGCAACACTTTAAATTACAGACCACAATAAACAGAATTACACACAAATGACAGAATTACAGACTTGATTTTACTTCACAATTTCAATCAAGAATATCCCCTCTTGATCATGCCTTACAGCTTTGATCAAGACATCACCCACTTGATCTTGCTTCACAGCTTTGATCAAGTAGTTACACACTCTTTCTTTACAACAGGTACACCCATATCAGATGCCATGACTTTGGGTCTGACATCTTGAACCACTCCTGCATGAACACTTTCTGGAAGTCCAGCAGGCACATAGGCTGTCCCGTGTTAGGATATCCCCTCAACATATTATTACCACACTTGCAGCAAGTAACATAGTTGTGATCTGTTGTCCAGTCATAGCACACTTTCAATTGTTTAATAGGTTGAGATATTAAACAATACATCCCAAACATCATTAGTTGCTATAAATCCTCATAAAGGCATATTCCCAGTTTGCCCCTTAAATTTTCAAACTGAGTAGCATCCAGAGCCTTTGTGAATATGTCAGCAAGTTATAGTTCACTGGCTACATGTTCCAAGGTAATCACTTTGTCTTCCACCAGATCTCTGATGAAGTGATGTCTAATGTCAATATGTTTGGTCCTGTTGTGTTGGATGGGATTCTTGGAAATATTGATGGCACTGAGATTGTCACAGTACAAAGTCATGACATTTTGAGAGACATTGTACTCAGTAAGCATCTGTTTCATCCACACCAGTTGGGAACAACTGCTTCCAGCTGCTATGTATTCAGCCTCTACAGTGGACAGAGATACACAGTTCTGTTTCTTGCTGAACCATGATATGAGATTGTTTCCCAAGAAGAAACATCCTCCTGAGGTGCTTTTTCTGTCATCAGCACTCCCAGCCCAATCAGCATCACAATACCCAGATAGGACAGGCTCAGAGCCATGAGAGTATAGCATACCATAGTCACAAGTCCCATTGACATACTTGAGAATCCTCTTGACTTGATTTAAGTGGCTCACTTTGGGTTCTGCTTGGTATCTAGCACACACTCCAACTGCATAGGAAATATCAGGTCTACTGGCAGTTAGATATAGTAGACTACCTATCATGCTTCTATACAAGCATTGATCAACACTGGGACCTCCATCATCTTTGGTTAACTTCAAATGAGTAGGTGCAGGAGTTCTTTTGTGCCTAGCATTATCCATACCAAACTTCTTAACTATGTTTTTGGCATACTTGCTTTGGGAGAGAAACATAGACTCCTCCATTTGGTTGACTTGCATTCCAAGAAACTAAGTCAGTTCCCCAACCAGACTCATTTCAAACTCAGATTGCATCTGGTGAACAAAATGTTTCACCATTTGCTCTGACATTCCACCAAAGACAATGTCATCCACATAAATTTGGGCAATCATGATTTTGCCATCTTCATCCTTCACAAACAAGGTCTTATCTATCCCACCTTTTCTGTACCCATGAGAGGTCAGAAATTCAGTCAACCTTTCATACCAAGCTCTAGGTGCTTGCTTCAACCCATACAAGGCTTTCCTCAACTTGTACACATGTTTAGATTGGTTAGGATCACATAACCCTTTGGGTTGTTCCACATAGACTTCTTCATTTAAGTAGCCATTTAAAAATGCACTCTTCACATCCATTTGGAACAATTTGAACTTCAGAATGCAGGCCACACCTAACAGCAGTCTGATTGACTCAAGTCTAGCAACAGGTGCAAATGTCTCATCAAAATCAACCCCTTCAACTTGAGTATATCCTTGAGCCACTAGTCTTGCTTTATTCCTAGTGATTACTCCTTTCTCATCAGACTTGTTCTTGTAAATCCACTTGGTACCAATGATGTTAGTCCCTTCAGGTCGTGGAACTAGCTCTCATACTTCATTCCTTTTAAACTGCTCCAGTTCATCTTGCATGGCATTGATCCAATATTCATCAGTCAGGGCTTCTTTCACATTTTTTGGTTCAACCTTGGATACAAAACAGGAATTTGAGCTAATTTCCCTTGATCTGGTAGTCACACCACTATTGGGACCCCCTATGATAAGATCCTTAGGGTGGTCTTTCTGAATTATGATAGATGGCACTTTGGTGGATGCATCTACCTCACATTCATGAGGAGTCTCCTGTACTTCTTCAGACTTGATTGGTATGTCTGTTGGAGTATCAAGGAATGTTCCTACATCCTCTATGACATTGACTCCTTCCTCTTTATCATCCACAATAACATTTATGGATTCCATTAGGACATTGGTCTTGGAGTTGAATACTCTGTAGGCTCTGCTGTTAGTTGAGTATCCTAGGAATATACCCTCATCACTTTTGGGATCCATTTTCCTTTTCTGTTCACGATCTGTAAGAATGTAACATTTACTTCCAAAGATATGAAAGTACTTCACAGTGGGCTTTCTGCCTTTCCATATTTCATACAGAGTGGAAGAGGTTCCTTTTCTCAAGGTAACTCTATTGTGAACATAGCAAGTTGTATTCATTGCTTCGACCCAAAAGTGCATAGGAAGCTTCTTTGCATGAATCATTGCTCTGGCAGATTCTTGAATAGTTCTGTTTTTCCTTTCAACTATCCCATTTTGATAAGGAGTTATAGGAGAGGAAAACTCATGACTTATCCCTTCAGACGAGCAAAACTCATCAAACTTGGAATTCTTAAACTTTGTCCCATGGTCACTCCTAATTCGGACAACATAACTGTCCTTTTCCCTTTGAAGTCTGATGCACAGTTCTTTGAAGACATCAAATGCATCTGACTTTTCTCTGATGAAGCTTATCCAAGTGTATCTGGAATGGTCATCAACGACCACATAGGCATACCTCTTTCCACCCAGACTCTCAACCTGCATAGGTCCCATTAAGTCAATGTGCAAAAGTTCCAGAGTTTTGGATGTTGTAGGATGTCCCAGCTTAGGGTGTGACATCTTGGTTTGCTTGCCGACCTGGCATTCTCCACAGACTCTTCCTTCATCAATAAGCATCTTTGGGATTCCTCTAACTGCTTCCTTGGATATGATCTTTTTCATTCCCTTTAAGTGGAGATGACCAAGACGTTTATGCCATAGCTTCACCTCCTGTTCTTCCTTGGCTGAGGAGAAAATTGTGGAAACGTTTGAGACTTTAGGTTGACACAGATAACAGTTATCTTTGGATCTGGATCCTCTCATAACTTCCTGATTATCTCCATTTGTCACAACACATAGCTCCTTAGTAAACTGAACATAGAACCCTTGATCACACAGCTGGCTTATGCTGATGAGCTTAGCAGTTAGTCCTTTTACTAACAGCACATTATTCAGTTTTGGAACTCCAGTGCTATCCAGCTTACCCACACCTTTGATTTTTCCTTTAGCACCATCACCAAAGGTCACATAATTGGTAGTGTGAGGTTGTATATCCACCAATAAATTCTCCATACCAGTCATATGTCTTGAGCAGCCACTATCAAAGTACCAGTCTTCTCTGGTAGATGCCCTTAGAGCTGTGTGAGCTAACCTAGCATACCATTGTCGTTTCTTGATGGGGGCATTATGCTTATATGCCTTATGCTTAGGTCTGACATGAGGGGCTTGGTTAGGATAACCATGCAGCCTGTAGCAGAAGACTTTTATATGACCAAACCTACCACAGTAGTGACATCTCCATCTCTGAAATTTCTTCTTCTGATGGTTACTCATCCTGGTTCCCTGATGTTGAGACACTGGGTGTGACCTCCGCTTGAATTTCTGGACTTCAGCCTTTGAGCGTTTGAGTTCAGCTGAGGATTTCTTCACAAAGCCTAAACCAGACATGGTTCCAGACTTCTGTCCCACCTTTAGGATCTCTTCCAAGGTGTCCGTTCCTTTATTTAGCATTCTGATAGATTTCGTCATTTGATCTAGCTTGGAGGTCAGCAATGTTATTTCACCATTTAGACCATCTATGACTGTCAGATGCTTCTGTTTCTCATCCTCCAGCTCCTTGATGAGTTTCTTCTTCTTTTCTCCTTGTACACGCACTTTTGTACTTGTGACACATAGCTCCTTATATGATGCAGCAAGTTCATCAAAGGTCAGTTCATCTGCACTTGAGTCATCATCAGTGGCACAAACACTAGTTAGTGCAGTGACATGTTTAGCAGATTCTCCTTCAGATTCACTCTCAGACTCTCCTTCAGACCATGTGATAGATAGCCCCTTCTTTTGCATCTTGAGGTAAGTGGGACATTCGGCTCTAACGTGTCCAAAACCTTCACATCCATGGCACTGGATTCCCTTGCCTTTGTTGAACTTTTCTTCAGAAGTTGATCTTTTCCTGATGTCAGACGAGATATTCTTGACATTTGGTCTCCCTTTTTGATCAATCTTCTTCACGAACTTGTTAAACTATCTCCCAAGCATGGCTATGGCTTCTGATATGCTTTCATCACCTCCAGTACATCCTGCTTTTGAATCCTCTTCAGCATTTGATACAAAAGCTACGCTTTTGTTCTTCTTTTCAACATTCTCACACACGCCCATTTCAAAGGTTTGGAGAGAACCAATGAGCTCATCCACCTTCATATTGCAGATCTCCTGAGCTTCTTCTATAGCAGTGACCTTCATGGAAAATCTCTTAGGTAATGACCTGAGAATCTTTCTTACAAGTTTCTCTTCGGCCATTTTCTCACCTAAGCCACCAGAGGTGTTGGCAATTTCAAGAATATTCATGTGGAAGTCATGAATAGTCTCATCCTCTTTCATCCTCAGATTTTCAAACTTGGTGGTCAGCATCTGAAGTTTAGACATCTTCACCTTGGAGGTACCTTCATGAGTTATCTTGAGGGTATCCCAAACTTCCTTAGCCAGCTCACAGTGGTGCACCAGTCTGAAGATGTTCTTACTTATTCCATTGAACAATGCATTCAAGGCCTTAGAATTTCCAAGAGCTAATGCCTCTTGCTCCTTGTCCCACTCTTCTTCAGGAATTTGCACACTGACTCCATCTTTACCTGTCTTCGTTGGATGTTCCCATCCTTTGTTGACAGCTCTCCAGACTTTGCTATCTAAAGACCTTAAGAAGGCTATCATACGAGGCTTCCAGTCATCATAGTTAGAACCATCCAGCATGGGTGGTCTATTTGAGTATCCTACATCCTTGTCCATGGTACTATAAAGTAACTTCCCTAGATCTCACCTAGAAATTAACAGGCAGGGTGCCTGCTCTGATGCCAATTGAAATTCTAGTTAACAGACTTTCGATGTCACATGGGATGTTATGACATCCAATTCTGCGCAGACAAGAATTATGCAGAACTTAAAAAGTAAGTGCAGTAAATAATCACAAGGAATTGTTTACCCAGATCGGTCCAACATGACCTACGTCTGGGGGCTACCAAGCCAGGGAGGAAATCCACTATTAGTAGTATTAATTCATACCTTAAACCAATTGTTTAACCCTATCACTTAATACCTACCCAATGCAATTTCAATCTTACACTAAGATCAAAGTTCCTACTCACTCCCCCTCAATCACCTAAGTGATTACAACCTTTAATTAAGATTAAAGATAATTATGAAGTCACACTTCAAACAACTCTTGATTGTGCTTAACAGCTTTAATCAAGATACACAGCACTCATGCTTAAAAGCTTAGAGTGACACAACACTTACAACTCAATGAACACCCTAGTCAAATGCAATCATCTAGGTGATAATTGCTTGGCTCACAAGATACACCTAATACAAGACACACACAAAAATACAGCAGTGAAGTATATGAAACAATAAAATCTTCACGCCTAAAATCCCCGAGTTTTGAATGAAGGATAGCCATCCTTTTATATTGCAGCACTTGGGCCTTGTACTTGTATTTCCTGAAATTAAGGTCAAGCAAGTTAACCTAATTTCCACATCTTAGGGTACTAACAAATAGGCTATTTGTTAGGTTCATTAATTGTAGCTTAGTTGTTAGTTTCCTAGATTTTAGCTCAGCTGTTGAATTCCTGAAGAATAGCCTAAGAAAAATGCTGAAACAGAAAAACTAAACAACCTACAATTTAGCATATGCTGTCAAGAATGAATGTCACAACATTCAGTTTGACGTCCACATCATAGACCATATGCTAAGTCTGTTTTTCCTGAAAACAGACTGTACAAATTTGTTGTACTGTATAGGACCAATCCGTTCATACTTCAGTATCAGCTTACATTAATAAATGTCACAATATCCAATTTGACATTTACACATAAGGCCTTATGCCATGGTCTGTTGTTCTCCTGAAGAACAGACTGAGATACATACTGAAGTGTAGCA
The DNA here is from genome assembly GCF_024323335.1 of Lathyrus oleraceus. Classification (NCBI taxonomy): domain Eukaryota; kingdom Viridiplantae; phylum Streptophyta; class Magnoliopsida; order Fabales; family Fabaceae; genus Lathyrus; species Lathyrus oleraceus. The sequence goes on along the minus strand of NC_066581.1, from coordinate 218,501,088 downwards.
GAAAACCAACCTGCCTATTATTCAGTATATGCTATCAATGATGAATGTCATAACATCCAGTTTGACACTCAGACCCTTGATAAACAGACTGAAAATAAATACTGAGTTATAGAAGAACACCAACTCTTATATTCCTCAGTATCTGCTGACAGGGATGAATGTCATAACATCTAGTTTAACATTCAGTAAGTCCTGTATTAGCTAAACCTGCAACATACTACTCAAGTATGTCATGACATCAGTCAAGACATCAGAGTAGAGTTAGATGATCTAACACACAATGCAGTCAAACAAACATCTCCACAGCATGTCATAACATCAGTCAAGACATTAGAATCCAGCTAGTGTTTTACCATAAAATGCAGCCAATCAAACATCTACAATAAGGTCAAATAAAATGTACCAATCCATGTGTATTGACCAAGTGACATTGAAGGTCAAAGTCAAACAATGAGAAATCAGAAATGAGATGAAGATTGAAGATCAAACAATAAGCAAAATATTTTTTGGCATTTTCAATATTAAAATAAACTTGAATTAAAAATAAAAGAAAGGTCAAACTTCAAAATCACTTCAAATCAACCTTGAAAGTTCCAAGTGATTTATCCAAAGTTCAACAAGGTCAAACTAAGTTTGACAAAAAATTTCAGCATTTTTAAAAGTCAGAACCTATTTTTAATCAACTAAAAATGAAGAAAAATAACCTAATTGAACTAAAATCTCAAATAAATCTCAAATCAATTAAAAAATTGAGGAGAATATTTTTCATAGATCCATCATCATTCAAATAGGTTAGGGAAATATTTTTGTATTTTTTGAATATCAAAAACTATTTAAAATGAATTAAAAATACCAGAAAAGAGAAAATTCACAAAAAATATCAAATGATGGAATAAAAAATATTAAAAATCAAAATTAGAAACTAGAAATTATTTGGAGAAGAATGCAATTGTCCCCTAATTTTTGGACCAATAATAAAAGAGATATGATTTTTTGAATAAAATGGAATTCAAGAAAATAAAATCAGAAAATAGAAAATAAGAAAAATCAGGAAGCGTTGGATGTGGTTTCATTAATTGACGTGGCACATCTAATGGTCCAGAGGCGCGCGCTCACCATGAGTCCAAGTCAACAGCACCACACACAACATTAAAACAAGTCATAACAATTAATGGCCACGATTAGATCTGGAAAAGGCATCCAACGATCCAGATTGGATCTGGCAATGGGACGGATACCGGAGCCACCTTCTTCTCCGGTGAGCATGAAGATTCCGGCCAGAATTGCAGGTTTTAAAAGCTTAACCAAAATACACGATCTATACACCGTTAGAAAGCTGGGATGATGTACATCATCCCTGTATCACTCAATTCCACTCTAGATCTCTATATTGAGAGAAATCAGAGATGGAAATTCTGTGATGTTCATGAGAACTTGATGGATTTCAAAAATTAAATGCACAGTAATGATGCCTCCATTGAGAGGACTTCAGCCAACACAAAATCCAAGCAAATAGATCAATAGATGATGAGTTTCGAAGAAAAAACCAGTTGAAGAACAACCTTGGATTCTGGAAACTTGAGCTTGATTCCATGCTTCCTTTACCAAAACAGAAGATCAATGAACTAAAGGATGAAGGTTTAGAAGCTTTAGATCCAAAGATCCAACCAGATGTAGCTGAATTTTGGATCTGAAAAATTTGAAGAAAAGTGAAATAGCAGATCTTGTTGGACTGTTGGACTCTTTTGATTATGAATCATAAAGATGGACTGTTGGACTCTTTTGATTATGAATCATATGAGACATGCAGATCTTGTTTAATTGGAAAGATGACAAAGTCTTCATTCACAGGAAAAGGTGAAAGAGCTAATGACTTTTTGGCCTTCATACATACTGATATATGTGGACCACTGAACATACCAGTCAGAGGAGGTTTTCAGTACTTCATCACATTCACTGATGATTTCAGTAGATATGGTTATGTGTATTTAATGAAACACAAATCAGAGTCCTTTGAAAAGTTCAAGGAATTCAAGAATGAAGTACAAAACCAACTAGGTAAGAATATTAAAACTCTTCGATCAAATCGAGGTGGTGAGTATTTAAGCCTAGAGTTTGATGACCATCTGAAAGAGTGTGGGATCATATCCCAAATCACGCCTCCTGGAACACCCCAATGGAATGGTGTGTCTGATAGAAGAAATAGAACCCTGTTGGACATGGTCCGATCCATGATGAGTCACGCCGATCTTCCAAACTCCTTTTGGGGACATGCGCTGTTGACAGCAGCTTACACACTTAACTGTGTTGCATCCAAAAAGGTTGAGAAGACACCATATGAGATATGGAGTGGTGAGAAACCACATATGTCTTACATGAAGATTTGGGGTTGCGAAGTTTATGTGAAACGACAAATTGCAACTAAGCTTGAGCCCAAATCTGACAGATGCTTATTTATGGGGTATCCTAAAGAAACAAGAGGGTATTACTTCTACAATCCTTCTGAGGGCAAAGTGTTTGTCGCTCGAACTGGAGTTTTCTTAGAAAAGGATTTTATTTCCAAAGGAACCAGTGGGAGGAAAGTAGAGCTTGAAGAAATTCAAGAATCACAAAGCATCGATACACCTATGGAGGAATTAGAGCAGGAAACACAAGTGGTTGTGGAAGAGCAACCTGCTCAAGTAGAACAAGCCCGGCGTAGGTCAAGCAGGATACGTCACCTACCTGAGAGATATGGATATCTCATAACAGATCAAGGTGATGTATTACTCATGGATCAAGATGAGCCTGTGACCTACCAAGAGGCCATAACTGGTCCCGAGTCTGAGAAGTGTATTACTCATGGATCAAGATGAGCCTGTGACCTACCAAGAGGCCATAACTGGTCCCGAGTCTGAGAAGTGGCTAGAAGCCATGAAATCTGAAATGGATTCCATGTACACAAACCAAGTTTGGACCTTGGTAGAGCCTCCTGTAGGAGTTAATCCTATAGGATACAAGTGGGTCTTCAAAAAGAAGACTGACATGGATGGTAAGGTACATACCTATAAGGCAAGACTAGTTGCAAAAGGATATAAACAAATTCATGGTGTTGACTATGATGAAACCTTTTCACCAGTTGCAATACTTAAATCTGTTCGGATTTTACTTGCTCTCGCTGCATATCATGATTATGAAATATGGCAGATGGATGTCAAAACTGCTTTCCTTAATGGAAATCTTCTTGAGGATGTGTACATGACACAACCTGAAGGATTTGACATACCAGAAGAAGCCCAAAAGATATGTAAGTTACAAAGATCAATCTATGGATTGAAGCAAGCTTCCAGAAGCTGGAATCTTTGTTTTGATGAAACGGTAAAACAATATGGATTCATCAAGAACGAAGATGAGCCTTGTGTCTACAAGAAGGTTAGTGGGAGCATGATCGTTTTCCTGGTATTATATGTAGATGACATATTACTCATTGGAAACGATGTCCCTACCCTGCAATAAGTAAAGTCTTGGTTGGGGAAATGCTTTTCTATGAAGGACCTAGGTGAAGCAGCCTATATATTAGGAATCAGAATCTATAGAGATGGATCACAAAAACTGCTTGGCCTAAGTCAGAGTACGTACATAGACAAAGTGCTGAGACGCTTTAACATGCACGATTCCAAGAAAGGATTCATACCTATGCAACATGGCCGGTGTCTACCAAAAACATAATCCCTTTCAATTAAGGAAGAAAGGGATCGCATGAACAAGATTCCAATATGCATCTGCAATAGGATCTATCATGTATGACATGTTATGTACTCGACCAGATGTCTCGTATGCTTTAAGTGCAACAAGTAGGTACCAATCTGATCCTGGTGATGCCCATTGGGTAGTGTAACACCTCAAAATTTGCCCTCCTCTTCTTGAGACTAGTTTGACATATTGTATTTCATATTTTAGAGCATTAGGCATTGCATTTTGCATATCATCTGAAAGTGAGAAAGTCATCCTCCAAAGTCTTTTCAAAAGATGGAGGAGTTACATGATTCAAACCTTAGGGTCTCTATGAATTAATGATCAACCATCTGAGAGTTTTCACTTCAATTAGGGTTTCCTGATCCTTCAAAGGTCTTGAGAATTATCTTATTTGCAAGGATATATTACCATCATCATGGTTCTACCATCATCCTGGGTTTCATTGTTTATTCTCAAGTTCCTTTGGATTAGGGTTGTGACCTCTGGTCAACCCTAATCAATGTCATTCTTCCAACTAGGGTTTCTCAAGGAGATGAGGTATTTGCTGAAGATGAGGATCACATGCTTGTTATGAGGAGCTTACATGAGATAGGGTTTCATTTTTGAGCAATTTCCCCAAGTTATGGAGGCTCAAGCTGATCAGGGCATTTCAAGGTCATCTGTGGACCAAAAAGTCAACTGTGCAGTCAACTGAGGGCTATGAGGTGGGGAAATGAGTTGAGACACCTCAATCATGTTCAAAAGAGGTCCATTTGTCATTCTAAACATCTATTTTGAAGATTTTGAAGTCATGGCAAAAGTTTCCAAAAATGGAAAATGACCTGTAATTTCAAGTTTCCAAAAATGGCAAGTTTCTGGTCCACATTCAACTTGACTTATCAACATCAAAGAAGCTTCAAATGGATTTTTGGTGAATATGAAAGTTGTAGATCCTTGTATCCCCTTTTCAAAAAGTCCTAAATCATGTCCATGTGATGATTGGTTGAGAAGCTATGGCCAAATGATCACAAGGTGTGCATGGAAGTTCAAAGTAGCATAACTTTTGATACAAAATTCCAATTTGGTCCATTCTTTTTGCAAAATACTCCTCATGACCAATACATTTCAAATGAACCATTGTCATGCATGAGAGAAGCTTGTATGCTCACTATTCCATTCATGTTCATTTTGGAGGGAATTTACATAATTCAAATTTGGTTCAAGCTACAAGCAAAATGACACTTCCATGATTACCATTGGTTGATTTTAAGTGGATTCAAGCCTTGCATGGGTACTGTTCACGTGTGGCATGTGCATGCTAAGCTCATTTGCAAATTTTGCAAGATATTCCAATTCTCCCTAATCATGATTAGCCAAGGCCTAATTGTGATTTCAGCATCATTAACACACCGTATAAAAGGAAAACCCTAACTGCAATTGAGGAGAATAACAAAATTCAGATCTAAAAATTTCTATTTCCCTCCAAATTTTCTCTCTCTTCGAAATTCAAATTTCTTCACACAAACCTTCAATCTCTTTGCATATTCATGATCCTTGTGTAACTCTGAGCAAGAATCAACCATTGGTTTGAGGAATTGAGCAAGATTTCGAGCAGACCAAGTGAATCTTCATGGAAATGGAAGCTTGAAATTGAAGAAGATCTAGGTGCTTTCATCCAATTCTTTGTGCATAAAGCTTCAATAGAGGTTCAGTGGAGAAGATTTTGAGATTTTGAGAGCTTGAACACGCGAATTCAGCAACTGCCATTTCCAAGTAGGTTGAATTCGATCCTCACCTTTTGATGTATTATGTACATAATTGCGTAGATCTCTTGGTGCTGAGTATGCTGATATGTTTATATTTGAAATTGGCTAAGAAATGAACATGTATGGTTGAATGAAAGTTTTGATGATGATTATGTTTTTGCTCGATCCAGAAAATATATGATGAATTAGGTTAAATGAATGTAATATTTGGACTCCTTGTTGAATGCTGGTTCGAATGGTATAGATTTCATGTAATTCTGGAAAATTCGTGTTGAATCTCCGCCGGAGACGGTTGGAGAAGATGACCGGCTCCGCCGTTTGCAACTGGCTAGGGTTTAGATCCAGGTGGCTTCCACGTGCGCACTTGTTTGTCTGATCTATTGGCTGATATTAGTTTGACCTGTGCCACGTTTGATTTGAATAATGATTAGGCTGATGATGTAATAAATGAAACGATGCGTTTCACTTTGCCTTGCTGTGTGCTGAGGTTTTTCCACGCGTGTCGCTTGCATGTACGATTGATTGGTTGCTATTGTTTTGACTTTGCCATGTATACCTTAGACTGATGATGTGTGAGGCTGAGTCAATAATTGAAACTGTGCGTTTTGTTGTTTGAATTTGAGCCGTGGATTGCATTTTCGCGCTAGATCAGACGGCTAGGAATAATTCTGTTTATTTTGAATTTTATTTTTCCCTCCATTTCATTTTAATATTTCATATTATTTTGTTTATCTTCTAAAAATCATAAAAAATAGTAAAATGCTCCAAATTGACTCCAATTTTTTTTCATATTTCTATTTTAATGTCTAGTTTTTTATAGGATTTATTTCATGATTTGTTTGTTTCTAGATTTTTATTTTGGAATTTTTGATTGGACATTATGTTAAATTGACATGTTACATTCAATGCTTTGTGAAATGCTATGTGTTGATCCAATTGATTTGAATTTTTGCATGCTTGATCTTCACATGTGATATGATTTTTTGAGCATTGGTCTGAACTTTTTCTCATATGCTATCATTGTTTTTGACATATGAAGATATGGTGTGACAATTTGTGTCACATTTTTGATATTGCATTTGTGCATTTTTGTTCATGCATCATTTGAGCTCTTCTGGATTTGATTTTTTACACATTGCTTTTTCATGACATGTGGAACTTGCATAAAAATTTCAAGGTCATTACATGCATTTCTGTTTTGATTTTGATTTTCTAAGTTGAATGTCCATTTTGTGCACCTTTGCTTGCCTTTGCTTTACATTGATCATTTGATGCATTTGCTTATTGAATTGGTGCTGGTCCTTTTAAGGACATCTTATTGATTGTTTGAATATGCAATGTGTGAAAGATTGACTTCTGTTTTGATCATTTGATTTGGTTTTGAACTTGATCTTTGTACTAGTGTTTTGTACATGAACTAACCTTGACTTGTGTTTCAGGTTTGGACATTTAGCATTAATGGTTGAGTTGCTCACCTTTTGAGATGAAAATTGAATTGTGTTCTGACTTCTTTGTGTTTTGTAGGGTTCTAATTGATAGGCTTGAGCTCATTTGAGTGCTTGAGCATTGTACATTGAGTTGTGTAACAGTTGGATGGTTTCACTGTTTGTTTTTTGATTGTTTGTCTGAGATACTAACTGGTTAGCTTTTGTACAGGTACATTAGTTGCTTGCTTTTAGCTCTTGCCTGAGCTTTGGATTGTGGTTGATACACCACTTAGGTAGTTAGCCTCTTACTCCATGTAGTCTGGAAGTCCTGTCACCTTTTTGGCAGGCATTTTGCTGGAAGTCCTCCTTAAGAGGCTCTGTTTGTGTTTGTTTACATTTGTGCCAAAGACCTCCAAGATGAGGCATGTAAAATTTGATAAGACCTCCAAGAGAAGAGGCAATTGACAGATAGAAGGGATTAGTAGCCAATCCCCTGTTATTCAGTGAGTCGTTCTTTATGCTCGCACTACGTGCTGACGCTTTTGAACATGTACCCAAGATCTTTGTCCAGTGTCTGTCAAGTGGAATAGGATCTCACTTTCTGGATCCCCACGCTTTCTTTATCATGAGCTCACCCTGGCCAGGGTTAAGAGCATGAGGTCTCATCCTCATTACCATTTTGATCTGCTCACCCTGACGTTCAATGTCAGTGGTTAAGAGCCCAGTTGATCACCCTTACAGTTTGGCTTATTTGTCGAGGTTGATATGACCCCTCTTGACTAAAGCCTACCCATTGTTTGGGCCGCTTGTATGGATATAGTGTGTGATGCTTGTTCGCTTGTGTTGGTGTGGTTATTTGCTTTCCTCTGATTTGACTTGCTTCGTGTGTGAGTTAGGATTCTGTTAGAGACCTCCACTTAGGGATTATTGATGGCATGACAACTATTAGGCTCGGGTCAGTCTCCCTATTAGTTTGTTGTTTCCCTGGTCTCTGGTTAGGAGAGTGTTGTACCCCTATTCAGGGGAACTACGTCGCCCTGATTCTCATACCAGATGAGATACGTAGGCAGGAGGTTGCGAGCAATCTCTCCGGGCACCCTTTTCTTTTTGGTTATGTTGCCTTGTGTGTGTTCACCCTCTTCTTTGTTTTGGTGTGAGTACCCGTTTGTTCAGCGTATGTGTGTGGTATGTTTATACCTTGTGGGGTTCATTTGTGATGATGGTTATCATCTTTGGGGTTCATTTGTGACGGTTGTCACTCACTTGGGGTTCATTGGTGATGATGGTTATCATCTTTGGGGTTCATTTATGACGGTTGTCACTCACCTGGGGTTCATTCATGACTGTTGTCACTCATTTGGGGTTCATTTGTGATGATGGTTATCATTTTTGGGGTTCATCTGTGACGGTTGTCACTCACTTGGGGTTCATCTTTGAGATTCACTTGGGGTTCATTTGTGACGGTTGTCATGCATTTGGGGTTCATTCTCATAACCTTTTCTTTGGTATTCGCTGGTTAGCGTTTGTTATTGTTAGGAGTCGGATATAAGTCCATGTATTGGCATTCTGTTTCCTGTTGTTCATTATTGTTAGGAGTCGGATATAAGTCCATGTATTGGCATTCTGTTTCCTTTTTGTTGTTTGGAGTCAGATGTAAGTCCATGTAATGGCATTCTGTTTCCTTTTTTTGTTGTTAGGAGTCGGGTGTAAGTCCATGTATTTGCATTCTGTTTCTTGTTGAGTGTTTCTTTTGACGTCTCAGCGTCTCTTTTTGGTGTTTTGTTTCGGTGTGTGTTAGCCGAGCTACGAGTGCTCTGATTCTTCTCTGGATAGAGAAGATACGTAGGCATAGGATGCGATATCCTAGCGAGCATGCCTCCCTTTCCCCGAACTACGTTGACTCTGATGTTTGTTTCTGACAAACTACGTAGGCCCAGGATGCGACATCCTGCCGAGTCCACTTCCTCTGTTTTCTTTCGTTCACTTGTTTATTATCCCAGTTTGTGCATTTTCTTTGAGCAGTTTATTAGCAACCTTTTCCTATTCTTTGAGCTATCTTTTGAGCGTGGATCCCGTCGAGTACGACGGACGTGAGGGGTGCTAATACCTTCCCCTTGCATAACCGACTCCCGTACCTTGCAATCTCTGGTCGTAAGACCGTTCCTTTCCCTTTCTTAGGTTAGTCCTGCGCTCCCTTTCCGTCATAGGATGAATAGCGTCGGTGGCGGCTCTGTAAACTGTTTTTTTCCGCCGGTTGTTTTTCGCGTTGCGACAGCTGGCGACTCTACTGGGGTGAAAAGTTGACCTCTTGCTGGTCCATCTTCCCAAAGCGAGTCAATCCTAGCGCTCTATAGCGTAGTTTTTAGAGTAGTTTGGGTTGCTTTTACTGCTTACTTATTGCATTTGTGATTATTATACTGTGGTTGTATATATTTGCATATATGTTTGCATGCATCATATTATCATTGTGCTGGATTTTGGACAGGTGTGGTTCCTATGATTTGGGGTGGGTGTTCTGAGTGGGGCTAAAACCCAGGCCCGAGTATACACCTAGGATTAGCATGGTCTCATGTTGCCTCTCATGTTAGGTCAACATGTTTTTGGCGACCTGACATACCACAGCCGGACGAGGTTCTTTTGAGAGAACCCCTCCTTGTGGAGTATCCACTATGGTTGGGTTACCTCTTTTGAGTTGTTGACTTCGGTGACCGTTCTTTCCCGGATCTTTGGTTTAGATGATCTTATGAGAGCTGCAACGGCACACCCGAAACGGCAAACCCGTTGAGTATCTTGTCCGATTGTCGAGACCATTATCCGCCTTAGGATGACCTTATTAGAATTCACCTGTGAGGGGAGGGTTTGGTTCTTACAGATACAAGTTCTGTTGGTGACTCTTTGATGGTGACTTTGGTTCGGTTTGTGATCTGAGTTCTATTTATAAGTCAGATTTATGGATATTTATTTCTGACACGCCGGAGTTCTGTCCGTGGTATTTATCAGCGGGTTCCGTTTATTTCGGATCCCCAGGTTGAATTTGAGGTTTACTTGTTCAGATGGTTTTGTGGTTATCCGTTCTTTGACTTTCCTGTGATGATGGTGATGTATCCTCTGGTTCCGTTTATTTCGGAACCCCGAGTTGGATTTGTGGTTACTGGGTCCCTCAGATGGTTGTGATCAGTTCAGAGACCGGAATCCAGTACAGTTGGTGTTCATATGACTTGGAGGATGGCACCATGCATTACATTCATGCGTCTGCATCATTCTCATTTTGCATTCATCTGCATCTAACTCATGTCTATCCATATCCAGGGTATGTTCTTGATTGAGATCCTGGTTGAGAGACATCTTCGTAGCCTTTTTTTCCGTACAGCAAAACCAGATGATTGATGTTAGAATGTTGCCCTAGGATTATTATCCGTCTCAATGAAACCAGGATTGAAAGATAGAGTGTTCCTCATATGGATAGACATTGCATTCATGCATGAATCATAATAACTTGTCTTCTATTTTGCAGGTGTCGGTTTCTAACGTGTTTGAATGTTGTAGGAATCATTGCTCGCGCACGTAGAATCATTCCTCTGCACGTAGCTTGTCCGCACAGATACCCTACCAGACGCAACAAACCCAAACTGATGGATCCACCCAACGCTGACATTCTCGAGCTGAAAGAGAAGATGAACGAGTTGATCAACGTCATGCAAGGGTTTGCCTTGGGGCAGAAAGCACTTGTTGAGAAGGTGGAGAAGCTTGAGCGGGCTTCGGTCGCCAATAGTGGCAATAATCAAGAGGGTATCTCCAACAATGGTCTTGGTGGTTCTAGGGATGGTGGCGATCTCAGAAAGAAGGCAACTAATGTTGGGGTATTCATCAACAATGGTGGTGGTTTTGGTTTCGCTGCAGGCGGTGGACTAGGTCCTGCGGGCAATACTCTGAAGGATAATCAGATTCCTCCTTTCTTTGAGGCTATGGAGGATAAAGAAGAAGATCAGTTCTCTGTGCTGAACGAGTAATTTGGCCAGTACGGTGTTCAACCACCGAACAAGGAGATTCAGGTACTAGCAGAAAAGATCAGGGCTCTGGAAAGCCATACCTCTCATGGGGCTATCAATATGACAAACATGGGGCTGGTTGAGGGGATTGTGATCCCACAGAAGTTTAAAGTGCCCACGTTTGATAAGTATAATGGGAGTTCTTGCTCGGAAACTCATCTTCAGGCCTTTGTCCGAAAGATATCTGCCTACACCATGGATCAGAAGCTCTGGATGTACTTCTTCCAGGATAGCTTATCCGGTGGGTCTCTTGAGTGGTACACCAAGTTGAGATCATCAGATATAAAGAGCTGGAAGGATTTGGGAGATGCTTTCTTTAAACAGTACCATTTCAATATTGACATGGCACCTGGCCGTACCCAGTTGCAGGGTATGTCTCAGAAGCCGAATGAAGGGTTTAAAGAGTATGCACAAAGGTGGAGAGAGTTGGCTGCCAGAGTTCAACCACCGTTAGTGGATCAGGAGATGTCTGACTTGTTCATGGGTACCCTTCAGGGGACTTTTGCAGAAAGGATGGTGGGTTGTCCCGTCACTGGTTTTGCAGATATAGTAGTGGCTGGTGAGAGAATTGAAAGTTGGCTGAGAATGGCGAAAATGCAGGAAAACGCTCCGTCGTCTAGAGTAAAGAAACCCTTTGGCAATGGTCAGCGCAAGAAGGAGGGTGAATCGAATGTTGTGTATGCCCAAAGAGGACATGGTAGGAATCATTACTACCAGCATACTGCTGCACTGACGATTCCTGCCGGTAATCAATCTGTACAACAGCAACAGCAGCCGTTTCAGCAGAGAACACAACGGGCCGGGTATCAAGTGAGAGGAAGGATGATTGATCGTCTGTTCGACAGGCCACCAATGACATATGCCTTTCTGTTGAATAAGTTGAAGGATCTTGGGTTGGTTCAGCTGAGAACGTTGGCTCCGGTAAGACCAGATCAGAGGCCTGCGAACTATGATAAGAACGCCAAGTGTGAATTCCATTCTGGTGCTCCCGGGCATAACATTGAGGGTTGTAAGGCCTTTAAACATGTTGTTCAGGACTTGGTAGATTCTAAAGCCATCAATTTTGCACCATCGCCGAATGTTAACGCTAATCCCATGCCGACGCATGGTCAGATGATGGTGAATGTAATTGCTGAGGATCCAGATCGCGTCTGTGCAGTGGGTGAAGAGATTGACAGTGACTGCGAGCTGGACTCGTGGATAAAACCGTGCGTACCAGGGATGGAGATCCAAAACTGGAAGGCCGAAAAGATCATCACTGTCACTCTACGTGAAGAGTAATATTTCTGTTTTTCAATTCTGTTTGCATGAAAGCCATACGTTTTGCTCGAAACGTAATGGTTCATTGTAAGGGCCACCTCATGTGTTTCATTTTGCAACATTCGCATCATTAATAAAAGGATGTTTTTCGCATTAAAAGCGATGTTCCCTGTTTTTCGTTTATTTTTGCAGTTTAATAAAAATAAAATAAAAATGGCAATGTTTCTTTCTTTTAATTTGTCTCATTCCGACTTTAAAAGCAACGCATGAATCAACATTCATGCAGATGCGATCATTCTCCGGATCTCATTGATAACAATCCTGTTACACCCTCATATGACTTCGACAATCCGATCTATCATGCCGAAGAAGAAGGCGAAGAAGATTATGAACTGCCGGAGGAATTAGCCAGGTTATTGAAACAAGAGGAGAAGGTAATTCAACCGCACGAGGAGCAAGTCGAGATTGTTAATCTGGGTACCGAGGAGGTTAGAAAGGAAGTAAAGGTTGGGGCCGCTTTGGAGGTAAATGTCAAGAGCAGAATGGTAGCCCTGTTGAAAGAGTATGTTGATATCTTCGCCTGGTCTTATCAAGATATGCCAGGGTTGGATACCGACATCGTTGTACACAAGCTGCCATTGAGTGAAGGTTGTCCTCCAGTAAAGCAGAAGTTGCGCAGAACTCGACCCGAGATGGCCATGAAAATTAAAGAGGAGGTGCAAAAGCAGTTGGATGTTGGTTTCCTAGTTGTCACTAATTATCCGCCTTGGGTCACAAACATTGTGCCGGTGCCGAAAAAGGATGGAAAGGTGAGGATGTGTGTGGACTACCGGGATTTGAATAGAGCTAGCCCGAAAGATGATTTCCCATTACCTCACATCGATGTGTTGGTAGATAATACAGCTCAATTCTCGGTGTTTTCCTTCATGGATGGCTTTTCTGGCTATAATCAAATTAAAATGTCGCCAGATGATATGGAGAAAACAACGTTCATCACACCATGGGGAACTTTTTGTTATAAGGTGATGCCATTCGGTCTCAAGAACGCCGGTGCCACGTATCAAAGAGCTATGGTGACTTTGTTTCATGATATGATTCATCATGAGATCGAGTGGTATGTTGATGACATGATAGCGAAGTCCCAAAGAGAAGAGGGGCATTTGGTAGACTTGGCCAAGTTGTTTGACCGGTTGAGACAACTCAGATTGAGGTTGAATCCGAATAAGTGCACTTTCGGAGTGCGGTCCGGTAAGTTGCTGGGATTTATTGTAAGCGAAAGAGGAATCGAGGTTGATCCTGCTAAAGTAAAAGTGATACAAGAAATGCCTGAACCGAGAATAGAAAAGGAGGTTCGTGGTTTCTTAGGTAGATTGAACTACATTTCACGGTTCATATCTCATCTAACGGCCACGTGTGAACCCATATCCAAGTTGTTGAGAAAAGATCAAACGGTCAAGTGGAATGACGATTGCCAAGCGGCATTTGAAAAAATAAAAGAGTATTTGCAGGAGCCTCCGATTCTGATGCCTCCTGTGGAGGGATGACAGTTAATTCTGTACTTGATAGTCCTCGAGGGGTCTATCGGGTGTGTACTGGGGCAGCATGACGAGTCTGGTCGAAAAGAGCATGCAATTTACTACCTTAGCAAAAAGTTTGCCGACTGTGAAACAAGATATTCACCGCTCGAGAAAACTTTTTGTGCTTTGGCATGGGCTGCTCGCCGACTGAGACAGTATATGCTGGTTCATACCACTTTGTTGATTTCCAAGATGGATCCGATCAAGTATATATTTGAGAAGCCAGTATTGACCGGACGGGTTGCGAGATGGCAAATGATTTTGACTGAGTACGATATTCAGTATACTTCTCAAAAAGCGATAAAGGGGAGTGTATTGTCTGATTACCTCGCACAACAACCCATTGAGGATTATCAACCGATGAAGTTTGAGTTCCCTGATGAGGACATCATGTATCTCAAATCGAAAGATTTTGAGGAACCTATCCCGGAGGAGGGGCCTGACCCTGAATCCGAATGGATTCTGATGTTTGATGGGGCTGTTAACGTAAATGGTAGTGGAGTTGGTGTTGTTTTGGTTACGCCGAAGGGATCCCATATTCCTTTTGCCGCCCGGCTAACGTTTGAGTGTACCAACAATGTGGCTGAATGTGAAGCTTGTATCTTGGGTGTCGAAGAGGCGATTGATTTGCGAATCAAGAACCTCGTTATCTATGGAGATTCAGCTTTGGTTGTGAACCAGGTTAACGGGAAGTGGTATACGCATCAATCTCACTTAATTCCATACCGGGATTATACGAGGAGGTTGTTGACGTTCTTCACCAAGGTGGATTACACCATGTGCCGAGAGAGGAAAATCCTTTAGCAGATGCTTTGGCTACTCTGGCCGCTTTGATTAAAGTGCAATGGTGGAATCAATTCCCTAGTGTGGGGGTGGGACGACTGGATAGACCGGCTTATGTGTTTGTTGTTGAAGCAGTGCCTGAGGATGAAAAGCTGTGCTATTATGATGTCAAACGTTATCTGGAGACCTAAGAGTATCCCGAGGGAGCGTCTAAAAAGGACCGAAAGACTCTGAGGAGGTTGGCCATGGCGTTCTACCTGAACAAAGATGGGGTTTTGTACAAGAGGAATTTCGATTGGGTTTTGCTTAGATGTGTTGATGACAAAGAAGCAAGCCAATTGATGAAAGAAGTGCACGAAGGGTCGTTTGGTACCCATGCCAGTGGGAATGCAATGGTGAAAAATTTGTTAAGAGCTGGTTATTACTAGATGACAATGGAGGCCCAGTGTTTCAACTTCGTGCGGAAATGTCATAAATGCCAAATTTATGCTGATAAGGTGCATGTGCCTCCAAACCCGTTGAGTTTGATGTCATCTCCGTGGCCGTTTGCCATGTGAGGCATTGATATGATTGGAAAGATCGAGCCTACGGCCTCGAATGGGCACCGGTTCATTTTAGTGGCTATTGATTACTTCACCAAGTGGGTGGAAGCGGCGTCTTATGCAAACATGACGAAACAGGTCGTGGCCAGGTTCCTGAGAAGAGACATCATTTGCAGATATGGGGTTCCCGAAAGAATCATTACTGATAATGGTTCTAATCTCAACAATAAGATGATGGCAGAACTGTGTCGGGAATTCAAGATCGAGCATCACAATTCTTCTCTTTATCGTCCGAAGATGAATGGGGCGGTCGAGGCGGCTAATAAGAATATTAAGAAGATTGTGCAGAAGATGGTCGTGACCTATAAGGATTGGCACGAGGTGTTGCCGTTTGCAATGCACGGGTATCGAACTTCGGTGCGTACATCCACTGGGACAACGCCTTTCTCGCTTGTGTATGGGATGGAAGTTGTGCTACCAATTGAGGTCCAGATTCCGTTATTGAGAGTCCTGATGGATGTGAAATTGGAAGAGGCCGAGTGGGTAAGGACTCGGTATGAAGAGTTGTGCCTGATTGAGGAAAAGAGGTTGGCAGCCATTTGTCATGGGCAATTGTACCAACAACGAATGAAGCGTGCTTTTGAGCGGAAGGTGCGACCTCGTGTGTACCATGTGGGAGATATGGTGTTGAAAAGGATCCTTCCTTCTCAGAACGATCGTCGGGGCAAGTGGACACCCAATTATGAGGGTCCATTCATGGTAAAGAAGGTTTTCTCTGGCGGAGCCTTGTTGTTGACGACCATGGATGGCGAGGATTTTCCATCCCCTATGAATGCGGACGCAGTTAAAAAATACTTCGTATAAGAGACCCGCTGGATGAAAAGAATAAAATAGTCCAGGCAAAAATGGGCATCCCGGCGAACCAAAAAAAATAAAAATGAAAAGGTTCGGGCAAAAATTAGGGATAAAAAGAGAAAAAATTATACACCCGGCAAGTCGAAAACCCCACAAGGGCGGCTTGGGAAAAAAAGGGTATCCCGGTGGACTGAAAACCCGAAAGGGCGGTCCGGGAAAAAGAGGGAATGAAACGAACAACTGCGTCTAGCATGATCGTTTGCACTTTGGTTAAGACACATGGGTAATCCCCGGCAGAGATCGGTCGGAAGCGCCTTGTTCAGAAGGCAGAAAGCGCGGAGACTCTTGAGGACATATGGGTTGTAACCGGGTTGGAATTCGATGAGATCACGGGTTCACATTGCCATTAGGATAGATTTTCCTTTTGTGTGAAATTACCTCTTTTCAGGGATTGCTTCCTGTGTATTGCTCATTTTCGAGCCACCTTTTTCAATCAATAAAATGCATATTCAGTCAAATAATTTTGTTTTTGTTTTCATAACCGCTTTGATTGCAAAAACATCTGTTTATTTTGATAAAGAATCTTTGGATTTTGAGACATAGGGGTCCCTTCCGATGCATGTTTATAAGATTGAAAACCTGAAATCTTATTCGGAAGGTTGAGTGACCTAGGTGTTGAAATTTTGGCACGCCTGGGGAACGTTTTATCTAACGATCTCTTTTGCAGGTATTGTTGGTTTATTTTCACTCACTTGTAGGTTGTGATGTGAAGCTTTTTGACGAAAGATTCCTTCGAGTCCAATCAGGGACAAGAAATTGAAGAATGGTGTAGAGACGGTGAAAGAAGGACGACGATCCTTGAGGGTTAATCAAAAAGACTCTTCAAAGTCTGTAAAAAAGTGGAAAGTTGACACTGTGGTTAGATGGTGAATGCCATTACTCGATGAGTCGACGGGCGTTCCGTGTCAAATATGTCGTATCTCACCAGCAGGTTCGAGATCGGTATTTC
Source organism: Lathyrus oleraceus (assembly GCF_024323335.1). Lineage (NCBI taxonomy): Eukaryota > Viridiplantae > Streptophyta > Magnoliopsida > Fabales > Fabaceae > Lathyrus > Lathyrus oleraceus. The sequence continues at coordinate 218,484,106 of NC_066581.1, read as the reverse complement.
TTAGGCAGCCAGGCTTGAAGGTTGTTGTTTCTCCCCAGCAGGTTCGAGATCGGTATTTCTTCGGCAGCCAGGCCTGAAGGTTGTTGTTTCTCCCCTAGCAGGGTTGAGATTGTTATTTCCCCAGCAGGTCTGAAGATTGCTGTTTCCCCAGCGGAGGTTTGCGTTGGTAGTTTTTCCCCAGCGAGGTCCCCAAGCGGATCGAGTTCAGTGGAGGTCATCCCTAGTAAGGGGTGTCCTTTCCCCAGCAGCGGTGTTATCCCAAGCAGGGTTGGAGATTGGAGAGATATTGAGTTCCTCAACAGAGTTGCTCGTGCCGTCCCCTAAGGGGGATACTTTTTATACATTCATCATTTAAAAAAGCATAGCATATTGCATAACTCATTGTGTAGCATTTCCATAGTTATGGAACATTATGCTGTAAAAACTCATGCATCAGCATTGCAAGCATAAACTAGTCTCGAGTCGTGGTTACCATTTGAGAATTGGTTTTGATGGTTGGTGAAGATGTTACTCTGAGGAGTTTAGCATCGGGAAGTTGGATCAACAATATTCCCCAGTAGTGCGATATTGGAGGAAGAGTTTCCGTCGGGCGGAGATGGAAATGAAGATCGGAGAACGTTACGCGATCAGGGCGAAAAACGGGGTTCAAATGGAGAAAAGGAAGTGCTGGGCATTTTCTGGAGAACGGGGTTCAACTGGAATTGAAGATTGTATCCGGGATGAGGTCCTCAGGATTGTTTTCTGATCATGTGTCACCTTAGACTTTGGCTAAGGCCAACAGAAGTTGCTATGGGTGTCTTCTGAGGAAGAAATGCACATGTTACCTTCCTTTCGTGAAGGTGTACCCTCTGGTATGTCGCCATCAGAGTGGTGTTTGGTGTTATTTCCGACGTTGCCAGCGGAATTATCACAAGAGAACGGAGAACGGGGTTCAAATGGAGAAAAGGAGACACGGGGTGTTTTCTGGAGAATGGGGTTCACAACGACGATCGCAAGTTATCGTCAGGCGACTGGGGTTCAAATGGAGAATGGGGTTCATTGTTTGGCAGCAAGAATGACATGAGGTTGTTGGGGTCCAAATGCGGTGATCAGGGGTCATTCGCGCGAAAGAAAATATTTATTTTGGGGTTCAAGAAAAGCAACAAAAAAAAATCAAAGAAATTTTGGGGTTCAAGAAAAAAAATCAAAGAAATTTTGGGGTTCAAGAAAAGCAAAAAAATAATAATAATTCCCAGCGGAGCGCAAATTGTTCGTTTGTTCTTGGTATTCAACAACTCTTCACTCTGATCATCTGAAAGTCGAGGCTGTTCATATCGACAGGTTCACAGTGGATTGAATAGGGGCAGCTGTAACACCTCAAAATTTGCCCTCCTCTTCTTGAGACTAGTTTGGCATATTGTATTTCATATTTTAGAGCATTAGGAATTGTATTTTGCTTATCATCTGAAAGTGAGAAAGTCATCCTCCAAAGTCTTTTCAAAAGATGGATGAGTTACATGATTCAAGCCTGAGGGTCTCTATGAATTGATGATCAACCATCTGAGGGTTTGCACTTCAATTAGGGCTTCCTGATCCTTCAAAGGTCTTGAGCATTATCTTATTTGCAAGGATATATTACAATCATCATGGTTCTATCATCATCCAGGGTTTCATTGTTCATTCTCAAGTTCCTTTGGATTAGGGTTGTGACCTCTGGTCAACCCTAATCAATGTCATTCTTCCAACTAGGGTTTCTCAAGGAGGTGAGGTATTTGCTGAAGATGAGGATCACATGCTTGCTATGAGGAGCTTACATGAGCTAGGGTTTCATTTTTGAGCAATTTCCCCAAGTGATGGAGGCTCAAGCTGATCAGGGCATTTCAAGGTCATCTGTGGACCAAAAAATCAACTGTGCAGTCAACTGAGGGCTATGAGGTGGGGAAATGAGTTGAGACACCTCAATCATGTTCAAAAGAGGTCCATTTGTCATTCTAAACATCTATTTTGAAGATGTTGAAGTCATGGCAAAAGTTTCCAAAAATGGAAAATGACCTGTAATTTCAAGTTTCCAAAAATGGCAAGTTTCTGGTCCACATTCAACTTGACTTATCAACATCAAAGAAGCTTCAAATGGATTTTTGGTGAACATGAAAGTTGTAGATATTTGTCTCCCCTTTTCAAAAAGTCCTAAATCATGTCCATGTGATGATTGGTTGAGAAGCTATGGCCAAATGATCACAAGGTGTGCATGGAAGTTCAAAGTGGCATAACTTTTGATACAAAATTCCAATTTGGTCCATTCTTTTTGCAAAATACTCCTCATGACCAATACATTTCAAATGAACCATTGCCATGCATGAGAGAAGCTTGTATTCTCACTATTCCATTCATGTTCATTTTGGAGGGAATTTACATAATTCAAATTTGGTTCAAGCTACAAGCAAAATGACACTTCCATGATGACCATTGGTTGATTTTAAGTGGATTCAAGCCTTGCATGGGTACTGTTCGCGTGTGGCATGTGCATGCTAAGCTCATTTGCAAATTTTGCAAGATATTCCAATTCTCCCTAATCATGATTAGCCAAGGCCTAATTGTGATTTCAGCATCATTAACACACCGTATAAAAGGAAAACCCTAACTGCAATTGAGGAGAATAACAGATTCAGCTCTAAAAATTTCTATTTCCCTCCAAATTTTCTCTCTCTTCGAAATTCAAATTTCTTCACACAAACCTTCAATCTCTTTGCATATTCATGATCCTTGTGTAATTCTGAGCAAAAATCAACCATTGGTTTGAGGAATTGAGCAAGATTTCGAGCAGAACAAGTGAATCTTCATGGAAATGGAAGCTTGAGATTGAAGCAGATCTAGGTGCTTTCATCCAATTCTTTGTGCATAAAGCTTCAATAGAGGTTCAGTGGAGAAGATCTGGAGATTTTGAGAGCTTGAACACGCGAATTCAGCAACTGCCATTTCCAAGTAGGTTGAATTCGATCCTCACCTTTTGATGTTTTATGTACATAATTGCGTAGATCTCTTGGTGCTGAGTATGCTGATATGTTTATATTTGAAATTGGCTAAGAAATGAACATGTATGGTTGAATGAAAGTTTTGATGATGATTATGTTTTTGCTCGATCCAGAAAATATATGATGAATTAGGTTAAATGAATGTGATATTTGGACTCCTTGTTGAATGCCGGTTCGAATGGTATAGATTTCATGTAATTCTGGAAAATTCGTGTTGAATCTCCGCCGGAGACGGCCGGAGAAGATGACCGGCTCCGCCGTCTGCAACTGGCTAGGGTTTAGATCCAGGTGGCTTCCACGTGCGCGCTTGTTTGTCTAATCTATTGGCTGATATCTATTTAACCTGTGCCACGTTTGATTTGAACGATGATTAGGCTTATGATGTAATAAATGAAACGATGCGTTTCACTTTACCTTGTTGTGTGCTGAGTTGTTTCCACGCGTGTCGCTTGCATGTACGATTGATTGGTTGTTATTGTTTTGACTTTGCCATGTATACCTTGGACTGATGATGTGTGAGGCTGAGTCAATAATTGAAACTGTGCATTTTGTTGTTTGAATCTGAGCCGTGGATTGCATTTTCGCGCTAGATCAGACGGCTAGGAATAATTATGTTTATTTTGAATTTTATTTTTCCCTCCATTTCATTTTAATATTTCATATTATTTTGTTCATCTTCTAAAAATCATAAAAAATAGTAAAATGCTCCAAATTGACTCCAACTTTTTTTCATATTTATGTTTTAATGTCTAGTATTTTTTATAGGATTTATTTCATGATTTGTTTGTTTCTGGATTTTTATTTTGGAATTTTTGATTGGACATTATGTTAAATTGACATGTTACATTCAATGTGAAATGCTATGTGTTGATCCAATTGATTTGAATTTTTGCATGCTTAATCTTCACATGTGATATGATTTTTTGAGCACTGGTCTGAATTTTTTATCATATGCTATCATTGTTTTTGACACATGAAGATATGGTGTGACAATTTGTGTCACATTTTTGATATTGCATTTGTGCATTTTTGTTCATGCATCATTTGAGCTCTTCTGGATTTGATTTTTTGTACATTGCTTATTCATGACATGTGGAACTTGCATAAAAAGTTTCAAGGTCATTGCATGCATTTCTGTTTTGATTTGGATTTTCTAAGTTGAATGTCCATTTTGTGCACCTTTGCTTGCCTTTGCTTTACATTGATCATTTGATGCATTTGCTTATTGAATTGGTGCTGGTCCTTTTGAGGATATCTTATTGATTGTTTGAATATGCAATGTGTGAAAGATTGACTTCTGTTTTGATCATTTGATTTGGTTTTGAACTTGATCTTTGTACTAGTGTTTTGTACATGAACTAACCTTGACTTGTGTTTCAGGTTTGGACATTTAGCATTAATGGTTGAGTTGCTCACCTTTTGAGATGCAAATTGTATTGTGTTCTGACTTCTTTGTGTTTTGTAGGGTTCTAATTGATAGGCTTGAGCTCATTTGAGTGCTTGAGCATTGTACATTGAGTTGTGTAACAGTTGGATGGTTTCACTGTTTGTTTTTTGATTGTTTGTCTGAGATACTAACTGGTTAGCTTTTGTACAGGTACATTAGTTGCTTGCTTTTAGCTCTTGTCTGAGCTTTAGATTGTGGTTGATACACAACTTAGGTAGTTAGCCTCTTACTCCATGTAGTCTGGAAGTCCTGTCACCTTTTTGGCAGGCATTTTGCTGGAAGTCCTCCTTAAGAGGCTCTGTTTATGTTTGTTTACATGTGTGCCAAAGACCTCCAAGATGAGGCATGTGACATTTGATAAGACCTCCAAGAGAAGAGGCAATTGACAGATAGAAGGGATTAGTAGCCAATCCCCTGTTATTCAGTGAGTCGTTCTTTATGCTCGCACTACGTGCTGACGCTTTTGAACATGTACCCAAGATCTTTGTCCAGTGTCTGTCAAGTGGAATAGGATCTCACTTTCTGGATCCCCACGCTTTCTTTATCATGAGCTCACCCTGGCCAGGGTTAAGAGCATGAGGTCTCATCCTCATTACCATTTTGATCTGCTCACCCTGATGTTCAATGTTAGTTGTTAAGAGCCCAGTTGATCACCCTTACAGTTTGGCTTGTTTGTCGAGGTTGATATGACCCCTCTTGACTAAAGCCTACCCATTGTTTGGGCCTCTTGTATGGATATAGTGTGTGATGCTTGTTCACTTGTGTTGGTGTGGTTATTTGCTTTCCTCTGAATTGACTTGCTTCCTGTGTGAGTTAGGATTCTGTTAGAGACCTCCACTTAGGGATTATTGATGGCATGACAACTATTAGGCTCGAGTCAGTCTCCCTATTAGTTTGTTGTTTCACTGGTCTCTGGTTAGGAGAGTGTTGTACCCCTGTTCAGGGGAACTACGTCGCCCTGATTCTCATACCAGATGAGATACGTTGGCATGAGGTTGCGAGCAATCTCTCCAGGCACCCTTTTTCTTTTTGGTTGTGTTGCCTTGTGTGTGTTCACCCTCTTCTTTGTTTTGGTGTGAGTACCCGTTTGTTCAGCGTATGTGTGTGGTATGTTTATACCTTGTGGGGTTCATTTGTGATGATGGTTATCATCTTTGGGGTTCATTTGTGACGGTTGTCACTCACTTGGGGTACATTTGTGGTGATGGTTATCATCTTTGGGGTTCATTTGTTACGGTTGTCACTCACCTGGGGTTCATTCGTGACGGTTGTCACTCATTTGGGGTTCATTTGTGATGATGGTTATCATCTTTGGGGTTCATCTGTGACGGTTGTCACTCACTTTGGGTTCATCTTTGAGATTCACTTGGGGTTCATTTGTGACGGTTGTCACGCATTTGGGGTTCATTCTGATAACCTTTTCTTTGGTATTCGCTGGTTAGCGTTTGTTATTGTTAGGAGTCGGATATAAGTCCATGTATTGGCATTCTGTTTCCTGTTGTTCATTATTGTTAGGAGTCGGATATAAGTCCATGTATTGGCATTCTGTTTCCTTTTTGTTGTTTGGATTCGGATGTAAGTCCATGTATTGGCATTCTGTTTCCTTTTTTTGTTGTTAGGAGTCGGGTGTAAGTCCATGTATTGGCATTCTGTTTCCTGTTGAGTGTTTCTTTTGACGTCTCAGCGTCTCTTTTTGGTGTTTTGTTTCGGCGTGCGTTAGCCGAGCTACGAGTGCTCTGATTCTTCTCTGGATAGAGAAGATATGTAGGCATAGGACGCGATATCCTAGCGAGCATGCCTCCCTTTCCCTGAACTACGTTGACTCTGATGTTTGTTTCTGACAAACTACGTAGGCCCAGGATCCGACATCCTGCCGAGTCCACTTCCTCCGTTTTCTTTCGTTCACCTGTTTATTATCCCAGTTTGTGCATTTTCTTTGAGCAGTTTATTAGCAACCTTTTCCTATTCTTTGAGCTATCTTTTGAGCGTGGATCCCGTCGAGTACGGCAGACGTGAGGGGTGCTAATACCTTCCCCTTGCGTAACTGACTCCCGTACCTTGCAATCTCTGGTCGTAAGACCGTTCCTTTCCCTTTCTTAGGTTAGTCCTGCGCTCCCTTTCCTTCATAGGATGAATAGCGTCGGTGGCGGCTCTATAAACTGTTTTTTTCCGCCGGTTGTTTTTCCCGTTGCGACAGGTAGCTGTCAAGAATATCCTTAAGTACTTGAGAATGACTAAGGACTCATTCTTGATATATGGAGGTCAGGAAGAGCTGGCTGTAATTGGATACACCGATGCTAGCTTCCAGACAGATAAGGATGACTTTAGATCGCAATCTGGTTACATGTTTTGCTTAAACGGTGGCGCTATGAGCTGGAAAAGTTCAAAGCAAGATACAATTGCTGATTCTACAACCGAGGCCGAGTATTGCTGCCTCAAGTGCAGCAAAGGAAGCTGTTTGGATCAAAAAGTTCATTAGTGAACTTGACATAGTTCCTAGCATTGTGGATCCCATTGGTCTCTATTGTGATAACAATGGTGCTATCGCACAAGCTAAGGAGCCTAGATCTCACCAACGATCCAAACACATACTTAGGCGTTATCACCTCATTCGAGAGATAATAGATAAAGGAGATGTGAAAATATGTAGAGTACCTACACTTGACAATATTGTTGACCCACTGACAAAGCCTCTTGCGCAGCAGAAGCATGATGGCCACACTAGATCTATGGGCATTAAGGTTATGCCTGATTGGCTCTAGTGCTAGTGGGAGATTGTTGGTGTAAGCCCTAGAGGCCAATACTTTTGGTACTTGTATCGAATTATTTTTTAATAATAAAAGGCTTTTTCTTTATTATGTTTGTTTAATAAAGTCCCTGGAATAGATAGTCCGTTTAATGTATCAAGTGTGACTTAATCATGAGAGCACATTAAACATAAGGACACTATTCTTAAAGTATCCGTAGTCGAGCTTTATTGTGAAGTGGGATAACATTAAAGCATGGAGACTATTATGTTTATAGACTGATGATCACATCTCATGGATAATGGATAAGGAGTTATCAAGTCTCAAACATAGGTATGAATATTAAGAGTAATATTTATACTGGATTGACCCGCTATGAGAATACTATATATAATATTATGCAAAGTGTCATAAGTTATTCTCATGGTGATAATGGTGTATACCACTCTTCGACCTGAAACCACTATGGACCCTAGATGTAGACTCGAGTGCTTTATTGTTGATCCAACGTTGTCCGCAACTGGATAACCATAAAGACAGTTGATGGATACTCCACAAAGCATGTTAAGGGACATGAGTGACCTAGATAGAATTTGCCCATCCTGCGTAACAGGATAAATGTCTATGGGCTCAATATTGAACTGGACAAGGATGACACGGTCTATGCCTTGTGTTCAATATAGACATAAGGGCAAAAGGGTAATTATATACATAATTATTATCACAAAAGGATTTGTCAGATCACATGACATTTTCGTGTCTTGGGTAGCAGTGATGTGTTACTAGATACCGCTCACTGTTTATTATGTTAAATGCGTGATTTAATATAATTGCGAACGTCGCGAAAACCTACAGGGTCACACACAAAGGACGGATTGATGAGAGATAGAGTAACTAAGGAACACCGTAAGGTACGGTGCATTTAAGTGGAATACGAAATATGGTAAGGTACCACACGCTTAAGTGATTTTGGGCATATTATAAGATACGGGCCAAAATACACTTAATTGGGCTTTTTAGCTTGAAGCCCACACAAGTGGTTCTATAAATAGAACCCTTGGGTAGAAGCATTGTGACTCTCTTGGAATTTCGTTTCCCTCTCTCTCTCACTCAAAGCCTTCATTCGTAGCAGCTAGCACTGAGATTGAAAGGAATCTGTTCGTGTGGATTGTGTAGAGGCGTTGTCATCGTTCAACGTTCGTGATCGCCACAAGAGGTAACGATTCTATCACTGATCATGCCCATTCGTAAGGATCATTAAAGGAGAAAAATTTTAAATTCCACTGTGTTTTGGATCGCCATTCTCCTTCACTTCAATCTCAGTGATAGCTACTACGAATGAAGGCTTTGAGTGTGTGAGAGAGAGAGAGAGAGAGAGAAACGAAATTTCAACTAAACAAATGCTTCTTCATAAGGGTTCTATTTATAGAACCACTTGTGTGGGCTGTAAGCTAAAAATCCCACTTAAGTGTATGTGGCCCATATCTTATGATATACCAAAATCACTTAAGCACGTGGTACCTTACCATATTTCATATTCTACTTAAGTACACCGTACCTTACGATGTTCTACAATTCACTTAAGTGCACCGTACCTTTCGATGTTCCTTATTACTCTATCTCTCAGCAATCCGTCCTTTTGTGTGTGACCTTGTAGGTTTTTGAGGCATTGGCAATTATATTAAATCACGTATTTAACATAATAAACAGTGAGCGATATCTAGCAACACATCACTGCTACCCAAGACACGAAAATGTCATGTGATCTGACAAATCCTTTTGTGATAATACTTGTGTGTATAATTACCCTTTTGCCTTTATGTCTATATTGAGCACAAGGCATAGACCGTGTCATCCTTGTCCAGTTCAATATTGGACCCTTAGACATTTATGCTGTTATGCAGGATGGGAAAATTCCATCTAGGTCACTCATGTCCCTCAACATGCTTCGTGGAGTACCCATCAACTGTCTTTATGGTCATCCAGTTACGGGCAATGGTTGATCAGTAATAAAGCACTTGACCCTACATCTAGGGCCCATAGTGGTTTTAGGTCGAAGGGTGGTATACACCACTATCACCATGAGAATAACTTATGACACTTTGCATAACATTCTATATAGTATTCTCATAGCGGGTCAATCCAGTATAAATATTACTCCTAATATTCATACCTATGTTTAAGACTTGATAACTCATTATTCATGATCCATGAGATGTGATCGTCAGTCTATATACATAATAGTCTTAATGCTTTAATGTTATCCCACTTCACAACAAAGCTCGACTACGGATACTTTAAGAATAATGTCTTTATGTTTAATGGGATCTCATGATCAAGTCACACTTGATACATTAAATGAACTAGCTATTCTAGGGACTTTATTAAACTAACATAATAAAGAAAAAAACCTTTTATTATTAGTAAATAATTTGATACAAGTACCAAAAGTATTTGCCTCTAGGGCTTACGCCAACAAAGACATACAACTCTCAAAGCCGCCTCATGTAAAGTAGTCAAGCATTAGAAAGCGTGTTCCGACAATAAACATGTTTTCATACCATTTGTTTTTGATAATTTTGGTTTTCTAGCACCAAAATAAGTTGATCTTTATTAAAAGTGCAAATGCTCATTCATAGCAATGTTGTGTCTCCAAGAACAATGAATGTTAGTTTTAAGAGGATCGATTTGGCCATCCAAAAAGAGGTAATAACAGAACTTGTTTTCTGTTTGTCTATTATTTTTTTATAATCTTTATTCAATTTAGTATTAATAATTCCGAAACAAATGCAACTCGCTTTCACTCAACAACACTTAAAGAAGAAAGTGGTGATTTCATGCTACCAAAAAAATAGATCAATTTAGAAGACAAGGCTCAAGAGGTTTTGCTCATAATGTTTATTAGAATACACGAGAAAGGCTAGGAGATCATATTCGAAGCCACCATCGTTTGTTTCAACATGGTAATATTGGTTGTATTTTAAGACAATCCCCATCGAGTCCAAATAAAATGCATAATCCCACCATCCCTAGCATCCCTGCTCCACATGTTTATGTTTGATGTGTGTATTAGACGTATTTCATCTTTGTAAAATAAATCGTGAGATATTTAATACACTAACTTTATAAACTCAAGTCATATCTTTATCTCTACTATTTAGCCTTTTTTATTCATGATGTATTGGTTTTGAATAAGAATTAAATTAATTGTTTAGATGTTTACACGTTCACCCTTCAATTACTCCTTTTAGTAAATACATTTTTTAATAAAAAATAATCAAAAGCCAAAGAATAATAACCATAAATTGCCCTATGTATTTTCTCAGCTTAAATTTTTAATAATATAATTAATATACAATAAAACAATTAATGACTAGGGTTTTATTTATTTATTTTTACGTTTATTTTTTCTTTATGTTACTAGTAATTTATGTGTAGCTCTGTGTCAAAAACTTATGAATTAAATATATGTCGAGTTTCAATTTATTTTCGTATTAAATTCTCCTTTATAATATATAAAATATGTGTGTTTGACCGCTAATTAACTATTTCAATCTAGAATTTTTTTAGAATATTGAGGACAAAGTTGAAGTGACCCGAGCAACAATGATAGAATATATTATTATATTTAAATATTTAACTTTAGTTAGTATTTATATTAATATAACCTTTATTTGTATTGTCATTTAATTGGACCTTCGTTAATATTTTGGTCTTTTTAGTTTATTAGGTATTAGTAATCATATATAATGTAGTATTCGACACTATGAATTTATCAAGAGAAATCAAATGTCTCTGTTCTTTGTTTTAGGTTATCTTTCTCTTAGTTTTGTTCAACATTTTTTTTATGATACTAGCAATTTATGTGTAGCTCTATAACAGAAATTTATTATATTACCTATCTTTTGCTAGTATAAAAATAATTTTAAAAGTTATAGTTTTTTAAAATTCAATTTATATTCATTATCAATATATACAATTTGCATAATGTCATTTATGATAAGAGTTTAATTGAAATATACTGACAGTGTAAAGAGATTTTACACCATCAATTAATTATAGATGTTGGATATTAAAATAAATTTGACTTTTTTTTCAAAAATCTATAAAGTAATACAAACGGATGATGGTGATGAATCGATGCTATAAAATTTTTTACACTGACAGTGTATAGTAATTAATCTTGTATGATAATCATTTAATTATTACAAATAATTTATTTCTCTTTATTATATTCTCTTCTAAAGTCACACACATTACTAACCGTGGTTTATTGGTTATGTAAATTTTTCTAATAGGTTAAGAAAATGAAAATTATATTCAATCTTTATGCATTTAACTTTACTTATAGTTTTCATAATATTTTTAAAAAATGATTAAACTATTCAAACCCAAACCTATTTTTATTAGAGTACATTAAATGGTTTATAAACGTTAAAATAATTACAAACACTTGTTAATAATTTTTCTCAAGTATATAACAATTAAAAAAGGTTTATTTTACTTTTTTTTAATAGGTTGTTATTAATACTCTGATTAAAAAAAAATTGATACATTTATTAATTTTATTATATAGAGATAGAAATACTAATATATATATATATATATATATATATATATTATATATATATATATATATATATATATATATATATATATATATATATATATATATTATATATATATATATATATATATATATATATATAAAGTAGGGGTGGCAAAACGGGTCCGGCCCGCGGGCCATGCCCGTTTTACCCGTCATTTTTGACGGGCCGGGCCAAGGATTTAGGCCCTCACACTCAAATGTGTCCGCCCCGCCCCGCCCCGTTTTTTTCGCGGGCTTTTGCGGACACGTGTATTTACATAAATTTTTGTATTTTTAGGCTTAAAGAGTGCAGTGCCCGCGGGCTTTCCCCGCCCCGCCCTCACTTTTTTGCGGGGCGGGTCTAAGTTTTAGGCCCACATCCTCAACTATGACCGCCCCGCCCCGCCCCGTTTTTTTGCGGGCTTTTGCGGGGCGGGCCTAAACGGGGCGGGCATGCCCGTTTGCCACCCCTAATAGAAAGTGTGCGCGCGCAGGGACATCAAGTGTTGGGACATGGGTTCCAACCATGACATTCTATTTATTCACCTTTTAAAGGTGAATTCTAGCCACTATGCTATATGAGAAAAAAAAATCAAATTCAAACTATGGTTTACAATAAAGAATGAGACTGCAATCTACATAAAGACGAAAACATAAAAAAAGCTATATGATTATCATGTACTATATTATAAGCAAGACTTATATCTTAATTTTTTTACTAGATGAAAACGTGTGTGACACACTAATTAAAATTAATTTATTCATTTTTTATTAAATTTTAAATATACTAAAAATTTGTTTTGACAAAATAGATTTATCAAAATTATATTATAATAATTTATTGTAAACGATAATTAAAAAAATGATATGAGTTAATCACATATAAAAAAATATATTTTATTTAAAAGAAAAATACATACTTGTAAATTGAAGGTGACATATATAATTTAGTTTCACAAATTTAATAACTATAAAATAGTTTTTTGTTTTGTTGTGATTCTTATATCTTTTGTGATGCTTTTCTTTAACTTAGAATACTTAATTTTAAGTTGTTAAGAGATATGTATTTTTTAATATTAAATTAAATTAAAAATATATTTACAATTATTATAAAAAATAACTTTAAATAAATTTATAAATTTATGTCAATTTTTATCAAACATTAATGATCTAATGAATAAAGGGTTGAAACTACTAATTACTATATTAGTTTAATTTTTTAGTTAATTATTTAATTTTATATTAGTAAGATTGTAAAAAATTAATCCACTTACTATATTAAATTCATATTCTTCAAAATAGGATAAATTATTTATATGGATTGAATTCCGAGTAAGTCATCACATTCACGAAAATCATATACCTATTATATCATTTTTAAGTTTTTGGAACATGATTTTAATAGGATTATAATATTAAACTCATATTTTTTAAAATAAGGATAAATTATTTTAATGTACAGAATCCCGATTAAGTCACCAATATTCAAAAAAATCATATATAAATTATATCAAATTTATATTTTTATAAAATGAAATTAAAATAACCGAAAATAACATAATAAAGTAAATGTTGTTCAACGCAATCTACGTGTAATCAGACATGCAAGCAAACAATAAAAAGAGTATCTTGTACTATATTATTGGCATTGTTGGGGGAATTTTTTTCACTATGGAACATTGAACATTGTGAGACTTCTTCTTTTAGAGCAACACCCTTAAGTGAAATACATTCTCAACACTTTGCCTCAAGTGTGAGTCCATAATGCTCCCCCTCAAGTGAAAGCTCTTCTTACTTCCACAAACTCTTGTACCGCAGAGAACGTTTCTTATTCACCACACTAGCGTCGTTGACTTTCGATACAAGTAAGTCGGTCTCTTTCTCGAACTAGGCTCTGATACCATTTGTTGGGGAAGTTTTTTCACTAGTGAACATTGAACATTGTGAGACTTCTTCTTTTAGAGAAACACCCTTAAGTGAAATACATTCTCAACACTTTGCCTCAAGTGTGAGTCCATAATGCTCCCCCTCAAGTGAAAGCTCTTCTTACTTCCACAAACTCTTGTACCGCACAGAACGTTTCTTATTCACCACACTAGCGTCGTTGACTTTCGATACAAGTAAGTCGGTCTCTTTCTCGAACTAGGCTCTGATACCATTTGTTGGGGAAGTTTTTCACTAGTGAACATTGAACATTGTGAGACTTCTTCTTTTAGAGAAACACCTTTGTGAGAGACATACCACATATTCACCTAAAACATTAAGGTGATAGGTGGGTGGGTTCTATCACTTATAGATGCTCAACTCTCCATATTTTCAACTAATGTCGGATTATTACCCACATTACTCACACTTGATACATTCTTAAAATGCATGACTTATTCCTGCTTTTAATATATTATTAGATGAAGATCCGTGCGATGCACTGTTGTAAATTAGTTTATTCATTTTTATAAAATTTTAAATATATTAAAAAAAATTATTGATAATACATGACTATTAAAAACATATATTTCCTTTGATTTAGATATTTAATTTTAAGTTGTTAAAGAAATGTATTTAATTTAAATATTAAATAATATTAAAAATATATTTGTAATTATTATCAAATAAAATTAAAAATATATTTTAAATATAGTTGTATAAAGCTTATGTCTATTTTTGTTAAATTTTAGTTATGTAATGAATAAAGGGTTGAAAATGCTAATTACTATATTAGATTAATTTTTTAATAAATTATTTAGTTTTTTATTAACGAAATTTAAAAAAAAACTATTTGAATTTATATATTAAATTCATATTCTTCAATGTATTTTTTAAAATAAGAATAAATTATTTTAATAGATTGAATCCCGAGTAAGTTATCAATATTGAAGAAAATTATATATGTATTATATCATTTTTATGCTTTTGCAACATGGTTTTATAATAATAAAAAATAACAGAATAAAGCAAAACTCGTCCCCCACTATCTACTTGTAAACCACATGGACAAAAACATTTATAAAAAAATTACATGAGTATCTTGTACTATATTATAGGCATGTCTTTTTTCAATCTTCTAATATATTATTAGATGAAAATGATGTTCGATTATAAATTAGTTTATTCATTTTTTATTAAATTTTAAATATATAAAAAAATTGGTTTACTAGAATATAAATATAAACTTTATATTATAAGAATTTATTATAAAATATAATTGAGACAATGATATGAATTACTTACATATAAATAAATACATTTCATTAGAAAGTAAAATACATGCCTGTAAATTTAACCTGACATCCGAAATTTAGTTTTGCAAATTTAAATATCGGTAAAGTTTCTTTTTTTTTTAATTTTTATTATCCTGAATTTTTGGTGCTTATCTTTGATTTAGATATTTAATTTTATGTTTTTTTGAGAAACATATTTATTTTTAATATTTAATAAAATTATAAATATATTAATAATTTGTAATACCCCATATACTCTTAAATACTCTAAAGCAGTGGCGAAATTGAGGAGGGACGTGGGAAGGCCACGACCACCCCTCAACTTTTTTTTAATTCATAAATATTAAATTACTAAAACATCCTTATTTTAAATTAAAATTAATTTTTATTTTTTCTTTTTCATTCAAAGTTAGGTTAAAATGCAGATAAGGTAAAAAGCCCATACCTATCTTTTCTTTCTCATATGGGTTTGCTACCGGCACCGGAATTGGAACAGATTAAAGTGATCGACATCTAATAGGTAAAAAACTTTATTCATTCTTCTTTTATAAAAAGTAACAAATTAAAGTGATTGCTTGATTTGTGTTTTTGAGATTTTTAGGGTTCTTCTTTCTTGATGTGTTAAAATAATCTATATGAGGTTTATTAAGCCAATTCATAACATTGTAATTTACAAATATAGTTATACACTATAATAAGATTTATTTAATCATTGTTGCTGCTAATTTCTAATAGTGAAGTTACCGGTATTTGAAAACGGATTAAAGTTGATTAATTAAGTTTATTAATTTTTTTCTCTTTTAGTTTTTATGTTCTTTAAATTGATTTTTGGATCTTATATGATATTATAGGAAGAGTAAAGATGAATAATAGAAAAATTGATTCTTTTTTCAAAAGGAAAGCATGTGAAATTGAAAGAGAAGAGAGAAATGAAGAAATTATAATCCCGACATCCGAATCTGAAATAGTTTTTGAGAATCCAACAATTGAAGAGCATCATGGTTTTGAAAATTCTTTGGAACGCGATCCTGGAAAGCATCCTCCGATTTGGCAATATCCATCAAATCAAGTGGATGCAATACGAAGAGCTTATCTAAAATGGGGTCCATATCAAATTCATTTAGAAAACTATCCTTTGTCCGGTAATAAGGATCATCCGAGAAGGTTTCAACATACTTGGTTTAGCATATTTCCATCATGGTTAGAATATTCACCATCTGAAGATGCCGCATATTGCTTACCATGTTACCTTTTTAGCAAAAAACTAAGTGGATGTCCCAGATCACTTGTCTTTATTTCTATGAGTTTTAGAAATTGGAAGAAAGTTAGGAATGGAAAATATTGTTCCTTTCTTAAACACATAGGGAATGATCCTTGCTCACCACACAACAATGCAATGAAAGCTTGTCAAGACTTGTTGAATCAAGATGGACATATTAGAAATGTTATTCAAGTGCAAAGTTCAAGTCAAAGAATGAATAATCGGTTACGACTCAAGACTTCAATTGACACTGTTTGTTGGTGAACACTACAAGCTTGTGCTTTTAGGGGTCACGACGAATGTAGAAAATCAAGAAATCAAGGTAACTTTCTTGAGTTATTGAAACTTTTAGCATCCTACAATGATGAAGTTGCAAAAGTTGTGTTGGAAAATGCTCCACAAAATTGCAAGTATACTTCACATCAAATTCAAAAAGTGCTCTTGCAAATTCTTTCTAGTAGGGTGAAAAAGAGTATTCGTGAGGAAATTGGTGATTCCAAATTTTGTATCCTTGTTGATGAAGCTCGTGATGAGTCAAAAAAGGAACAAATGGCTCTTGTATTAAGATTTGTTGATAAAGTAGGTTTAATACAAGAGAGATTTTTTGATGTGGCACATGTTAAAGACACCACATCTTTAACTCTTAAGGAAGCAATATGTGATATACTTTCTCGACATAACCTTGATGTTTCTAACATTCGTGACCAAGGGTATGATGGTGCTAGCAAAATGAGAGGAGAATGGAATGGTTTACAAGCCCTCTTTATGAAGGATTGTCCTTATTCATACTATGTTCATTGTTTTACTCATCGATTGCAACTTGCATTAGTTACATCATCAAGAGAAGTCAAACTTGTTCATAAATTTTTTGAGAAGCTGATCTTTGTTGTGAAGAAATTTCTTATTTGTTAGAGATTGATGAGATTGTAACTGGTAAAGGTGCAAATCAAGTTGGTACATTGAAACGAGCTGGAGATACTCGTTGGGGATCACATTACGATTCAATTTCTCGATTGATAAACATGTATGAAGCAACTTGTTTAGTTTTAAAAAAAAATGCAAAAGATAGAGGGAGTTATGCTACACGTGGGGATGCAGATAATTGTTACAATTACTTGAAGGCATTTGATTTTATATTTATTTTGCACTTGATGAAAGAAATCATGGGAATAACAGATATGCTTTGTCAAGCCTTACAAAAAAAATCAAGATGTAGTTAATGCTATGAACTTGGTTTGTTCAACAAAACATCTTATTCAAGGTTTGAGAGAAAATGGTTGGGATATATTGTTTACTAAAGTGGTATCTTTTTGTGAAAAGCATGGTATTGAGATTCCTGATCTTAATGATGTTCATTCAACAACAAGATTTGGACGCTCCCGTCTTGAAGAGAATCAAGTCACAATTCAACATTACTTTAAAGTTGAAATCTTTTTCACTACCATTGACAAACAGTTACAAGAGTTGAATAGCAGATTCAGTGAGCATGCAATGGATTTGTTAACTCTTTCTTGTTCTTTATCTCCTAAGGATGGATATAAAGCTTTTAACATTGATACTATTTGTTCTTTAGTTGAAAAATATTATCCTATGGATTTTAGTGATCAAGAGAAGAATAATTTGCAATTTCAACTCCAACATTTTCTATTTGTTGCTCGTCAAGCATCAAACTTGAATAATTTATCAACTATTCAAGAACTATGTTCATGTTTGGTTGCATCTGGACAGGCTGAAACTTACTTCTTGATTGATAGACTACTTTGTCTTATCATGACTCTTCCCGTTTCTACGGCCACAACTGAGAGGTCTTTTTCAGCAATGAAAATTATTAAGACTAAGTTGAGAAACAAGATGGATGATGGGTTTTTTGGAGATAACATGACAGTATATATTGAAAGGGAGATTAGTGCAAGCATTAGTTCAGAGTAAATTACTGACGATTTCAAGTCACTCGGAACGCGTAAAGCATTACTTTAAGGTAGTTTTAAGACATGTAATTTAAATTTTTAGTAATTAACTTTGTATTTATTTTAACTTTAATGTTTTATTTAAAATACTATTTACATTTTATTTATAATCTTTATTTTACGTTAGCGGTCATCCCAAATTTTGTTATCTGGCTCCGCCACTGCCCATTTAGTAAAAGTGTTCAAGTCATTGATGTAAAATTTGACATGACCATAAGACAAAAAACAATTTTTGGTTGTTTGCAAGCAACACATACTCAATATTTTCTCCTTGATATCCCTATTGATGATCTAGGCCAACATATGTCTCCGGTAGAGTATTATACCATCCTTAAATATCTGTTTCTGATTCTCTTATTTCTTGTTGATATATTTTGCCCAATTTTCCATAAGGCGTGTTTGGATTATGTTTTTCCCTATTTTCAGCAAGGCGTGTTTGGATTATATTTTCCCGGTAAAATATCGCAACATATGTTCAGAAGTATGGATAGGAGGAAAATATGCATGTGTAGACTTGAATGGAGTTTCCCCGCTTGTAAGACTGAGGGATGAAGGTTTTATTATGAGACATACAACTCTCAAAGCCACTTCATACCATTTGCTTTTGACACTTTTGGTTTTCTAGCACCAAAATCAGTTTATCTTTATTAAAAGTGTAAAGACTTATTCAACGAATATTGTGCCTCCAAGAACAATGAATGTAGTTTTTAAGAGGATCAATTTGGTCATTCAAAAAGGGGTAACAACACAACTTATTGTCTGTTTGTCTTTTATTTCTATATAATCTTTATTTAATTTAATATTATATTCGATTAAAAAAATAGTCAAAATTCAATAATTATTTAATAAATTTAAAAAATGAACAATATAGAATATATATTTATTTCCTCTCTTTATTATTATAAAATTCATTTTTACTTCAAAATGGTAAATGTCCAAATGAAGGCAATTTTCTAGAAATTCATACTAGATGAATAAATTTCTACTAGCTACTAGTATAAATACCCAATGGATGTCTAATTTAAATTGTATAACAAAGTTAGGACTGTAATCTAATTACATAATAGAAATGACAAAGTTCAACCAAATTATTTCCTCCCTCTTGATCAATGTTGCTCTTTTAGTATTGTTTACTAACAATGCCAAAACAAATGCAACTCGCTTTCACTCAACAACTCTCGAAGTAAATGGTGATTTCATTCTACCCAAAAAAGTAGATCAATTTGGAAGACAAAGCTCAATAGATTTTGCTCATAAGGTTTATTACAACACACGAGAAAGGTTAGGAGATCATACTCGAAGTCACCATCATTTATTTCAATATGGTAATATTGGACATATTTTAAGACAATCCCCAGAAGGCCCAAGTAAAAGGCATAACCCCACCACCATCCCTAACATTCCTGCTGCACATGTTTATTCTTGATGTGTGGATTAGATGTATTACATCTTTATAAAATAAATTGTGAGATATCTAATGCACTTGATGTACTAGTCTGATGATAAGAATTTAATTTTATAATTTTATCTCAATTATTTAGCCTTTTTTTTATTCATGTATTGGTTTGGAATCCGATATAATAAATTATTTAGATGTTTACACATCCACACTTCAATTAATCTTTTTAGTAATATATATTTTTAATCAAAAAATACATTATTGAAAGATTAAAAAACAATCCAAGTAAAACTCAGCTTAGATTTTTAATAATATAATTAGGGTCATGTTAAGAATTCCAAATAAAGAAAAATATTATATTAACTTTATTGAATATACATAATATTATTTTAATAAAATTGATTATTTATGTTTTTGGTATATTAAATATACATATATTTTTAATCTATTAAATATTATTTAATTTCTTAATCAGTATCCTAGATGTACTCGTTGGTATTTCCCATATAATTAATATACAATAAAACAATTAATGGCTAGAATTTTACTTAATGAAAAAGTTAACGAAAGAGATTCTCCTTCGGTTTGATTTAGAGTTTATATTAATATCACTTTATTACTTTATTTATTTGTTATTTAATTTGGTCTTTTTTTATTATTTTGGCCTTTTAGTTTTTTATTTATTAGTAACCTCATATAGTGGAGTCTCGTTGAGATATTAGGAACCAATTAAATGAAATTAAATATCTCTTTAATATTTTAAAAAACATATTATAATATATTCTTAGTTATAGAATATTGAAAACAAATTTCAAATGAACTAAACAGCAATGATATAATATATTATTATATTTTAATATTTAAATTTATTCAGAATTTATATTAATATCATTTTTATTTGTATTGTCATTTAATTGGGCCTCGATTAATATTTCTTAGTATGAATATTGAAGAAATCAAATGCCCTTTTGTTATTTGTTTTAGCTTATCTTTCTCTTAGTTTAATTTAATTTTCTTGTTTTCTTTATTTTTTCTTTATGTTACTAGCGATTTATATGTAGTTCTGTTTCAAAAATTTATGGGTTAAATATATTATTTCTTTAATATTAGAGAATTTTGATTTACCCCTATACTAAATTCTCATTTATAATGTATAAATTATGTGTGTTTAACTTTTGATTAACTATTTCAATCTAAAATATTTTTTAAATCCTACGTAATTGTTTACATAATTTTTTTTATTTACTTTTTTAAATCTAAATGACATTTTTATTTTTTATTTTTATTTTTAATTTTTAATTTTATTGTTTTATTTCAAAAAAATAAATTAAAAGTGCCCTTAAATTTGTTGTTTTATATAGTAAAATACTTAAAAAAATTAATTTTTGCTATCGACTCAAATTCATTGCCTAACTGCACATAGTTGATAACAGCTTAATTTATTTTTCTTGAAGTGTTAATAGCTTAATTTATTGTTTTATTTTATGGACTTTTTTTTTCGTTTTTTTAATTTATATGCGGTTTAAGTTAGTCATTTGCTGTTTTATTAAACCAGTTGTGTATGTTTTTTGGCTGATTCCTTTTAGCTTATTGATCAATATGTATTTGATTTGTTGCAGCCTCTAAAAATTAGATGCTTCATCAATTGTGTTTGATTCAGTGGTAGTTTCGTTATTTGAATAGGGTTGATCCATTTTGATTCATTTTTTGTGATTATAGATGATAAAATAGATTTATTGCATGAATATGAGTACTAGTTTGTTTTAGCTTTTAAAAAGTGGATTTTTTTTTTTTTAAAATGGATTCTACAAAAATAATTTTTAAAATATTACAAATTTTTTAAATTTGTTTTTTATAAATTAAAAGATTGAATTATTCATTCTATAACATAAATATATATTATTGAAGATCAAAACATAGTCAAAATCATAATTTTTTCAAAAAATTGTATTTTAAAAATGATTTTTATGAAAAGTTATTTGAAATAGCTTCAAAATTAAGTGATTTTTTGAAAATTTGATATCCAAAAAAAGTTTCGATAAAATGATAAAATACCTAAAATAACATTTTAAGAATAACTATTCAAACCAAATTTTCATTTGAAACTTTTATAAAAAGTTTCTTTGTAATTTTTTTTTTACATTAAAATATGTAACACTATAAAAATCATTTTAAAAAAAACTCAAAACAAACCGATCATGAGTTAGATTGTTAATAGATAGATCAAAATAATTTATCAGTTCAGTAACAATCAATTCAAAATTTCTTAAAAGTATCAAATATAATCCATCCACTAATAATAAAATCCATTTAATCCATCCATTATCATATTTTTATTAGATGGATATCCATTCATTCAATTTTTTTTTAAATAATCCATTTTTTATAAATTGATTTTTTTTTTATTTTTAGAAAAAATCACTTTTTTTTTTCAGAAAAAAAAATAACTTTTTGTATATTAATTTTTTTCCAAAAAAATAGTTTTTTTTTTATTTTCTGGAAAAATCAATTTCTTTTGTATTTTTGGAAAATAATCTTTATTTTTGTATTTTTTTTTGGGAAAAATATAATTTTTTGTATTTTCAGAAAAGATATTTAACAAAAAATCGTTTTTTTTATTTTCGTAAATAATTGACTTTTTCAAAAATAAAATCGACTTTTGATATCTTTCAAAAAAATTAAATTTTTTGATTTAGGGAAAAAATCGGTTTTTTGTATTTTTACAAAAAAACGAAAATCTACTTTTGTATTTTAATTTGAAAAAAATTGATATTTTTTTAATTTGTTAATTTTTTTGAAAATAGATCTAATTGAGATTTAAAAAATCTATTGGAGCATTAAAATGTGTTATATGGATTAGAGGAGTACATGCATATAAATGAATGATTTTTTTGGTGGAGAGAGTAGGTAAGTAAGTAAATATATATATATATATATATATATATATATATATATATATATATATATATATATATATATATATATATATATATATATATATGGACATTAATTGTTGGGGCGCGAGTTCGAAGGTGAATTTCAACCACGAAACTACATGAGAAAAAAAAAATCAAACTAAGGTTTACAAGAAAGAAGGAGAAAAGGCCTCTGTAATATACATAAAGACGAAAACATACAAAAATTACACGAGTATCGTGTACTATATTTATAACTTGATGAAAACATGTGCGACACACGACTGAAAATTAGTTTGTTCATTTTTTATAAAATTTTAAATATGTTAAAAACAATTTGACAAAATAAATTTATTAAAAATATTACAATAATTTTTTATGAATGATAGATAATACAGTGATAAGAATTAATCACATATAAAAAAATGCATCTTGTAAATTGGAAGTGGCATATATATAATTTAGTTTTGAAAATTTAATAACTATAAAATAGTTTTTTTTTTGTTTTGTTGTGATCCTTATGTCTTTTTTATGCTTGTCATTAATTTAGATACTTAATTTTAACTTGGTACAGGTATGTATTTTTTTAAAATTAAATTAAATTAAAAATTTATTCGTAATTATTAAAACAACGGTAAATAAATTTATAAATTTATAAATTTATGTCAATTTTTGTCAATTTTTGTAAAACATTAATTATCTAATGAATAAAGGGTTGAAAATGCTAAATATTATATTAGCTTAATTTTTAGTTAATTATTTTATTTTATATTAATAAGATTGTAAAAAATTAATCTAATTATTATATTAAATTCATATTCTCCAAAATATTTGTTGAAATATGGATAAATCATTTATATGAGTGGAATTCCGAGTAAGTCATCAATATTCACGAAAATCATATAAATATTATATAATTTTAATTTTGGAACATGATTTTAAAATAATAAAAAAGAATAGAATAAAGCAAAACTCATCCACCGCAATCTACATGTAAACAAGCCCGGAAGTAAACATAAAAAACTACATGAGTATCTTGTACTATATTGTTGACATGTCTTATGCCTTGATTTTAATATATTACTCGATGAAGATCCGTGCGATGCACGGTTGTAAATTAGTCTATTCATTTTTATAAAATTTTAAATATGTTAAGAATTTTAATTGATAATCTATGACTATTAAAAACATACATTTCATTTTATTTTGATATTTAATTTTAAGTTGTTAAAGAAATTTATTTAATTTTAATATTAAATAAAATTAAAAATATATTTGTTTTAATAAATTATTTAGTTTTTTATTCATGAGATTTAAAAATACTATTCGGTTTTATTATAGTAAATTCATATTCTTCAATGTATTTTTTATAATAAGAATAAAATATTTTAATAGATTTAATTCCGAGTAAGTCATCAATATTCAATAAAATTATATATCATTATATCATTTTTATGCTTTTGCAACATGCCTTTATAATAATAAAAAATAATAGAATAAAGCAAAACTCGTCCACCGCAATCTATGTGTAAACCACATGGAAGAAAACATTAAAAAATTACATGAGTATCTTGTACTATATTATAGGTATGTCTTATTTCTTTCTTTTAATATATATATATATATATATATATATATATATATATATATATATATATATATATATATATATATATATATATATATTACAATAGTTTACTACAGATTATAATTAAGACAATCATATGAAATAATTACATATAAAAAGGTACATTTCATTTGAAAGAAAAATACATTATTCTAAAAACATGACTCCTTTTATTGAAATACATGTTATTTCTAAAAGACCTTTTATGATGATTTACAACATGTTCTTTCTTTAATTTCTTATCTTTGCTAGTAGCTTTTACAAAGATGGTGTGACTTTAGATTTAACGAAATTAATAAAGTCAAATCCACATTTATTATCTGAAAATCTTTTACTACTCAACACATTATCCAAGTCAAATGGTAATTTTTCATATTTGGCAATGACGTGGTTTAACTCCATAATATTTTACTCAAAATAAAAAAATATTGCATACTGAATGTTTTTTTAAGTCTAACCCCACTTTTGTGGTATTAGATTCACTTTATAGATTTTTATAATATATTTTTTTATTTTAATTTTTTTAGAAAGTTTCAAAAATTCATCATGTAATTCATTAAAAGCCCTTTGTAATTCATATGAAGGTCTATCATCAATTTCAGAATCGCTAACCTCACATTCTTCATAACTTGAGTGATGTGATGCCATCATTACCTTGTTTGCATGATCTTCATCTGAACATGAACTCATTTCATTGTCATTCCATGCTACATATGTTTTCTTTGGCCTTTTGTCCTTCTTCCTTTTAATTTAGTCTTCTTTTCAAGTGTAGGGCATTCACTTTTGACATGTCCTCTATTTCCATATTCAAAGCATGTAGCCTTCCTTATTGGTGCTTATTTAATAATTGATCTTATTTTTCCTTTCTTTTCTTAAGAACTTTTCAAACATTTTTATAAGATCATTATCTTCATCACTAGTGTACTCATCCCCTTGATTTTTGAAGGTAGCTTACTGAAATTGGTGTACGCACTGAACGCATTGCACACTCGAAGGTACAACAGAGTCGCCACCGAACATTATTTATCCCAAAAGAGGGAAGGGAAATATCGATAAAATCCAAAAGGAAAACAGAGAAATGGGTACGAGAGTCGGTTATACAAGGGGAATTTATTAACGCCCCTCACATCCATGGTATTCCATGGAAACCATTTTGAATGCCTTTGTTAGGATGGTACTCGTCAAGGATTCACATCCTCGTGCATACGTATCCTTATAGTTCTATAAGGAAGTCAGAGCTCCGTAGTTCGGAGGAGAAAGACTGAGAAGAAAGATATGATTATGGGTGGCATTTAAACCAGAAAGAAAAGGGTGAAAGTGTTGTCATAACCAAGAAATGGGGAATGACCATGAAGGTGTATCCCTCAATTGTGGTGTCATAACCAAGAAAATAAATAAAAAAGCACTGTCAAAACCAAGAGATGATGAATGACCATAAGGTATATCCCAAAAAGAAAGCGGTGTCAAAAATAAGAAAGGGGAATGACCATGAAGGTGTATCCCTGAATTGTTGTGTCATTACCAAGAAAGGGGAATGACCATGAGGTGTACCCCAAAAAGAATGTGGTGTCTAAACTAAGAAAGTGGAATGACCATAAAGGTGTATCCCTGGATTGTGTTGTCATAACCAAGAATAGGAATTTAAAAGTGGTATCAAAACCAAGAGACGAGGAATGACCATAAGGTGTATCTCAAAAAGAAAGTGGTGGAAAACCCAAAAAAGTGGATTGACCATGAAGGTGTATCCCTGAATTGTGGTGTCATAACCAATAAAAGGAAATGACCATGAGGTATATCCCAAAAATAAAGTGGTGTCAAAACTAAGAAATGGGTAATGACCAAAAGGTGTATTCTAAAAAGAAATTGGTGTCGAAACCAAGAAATGGGGAATTACCATAAGGTAGTGTCAAAACAAAGAAATGGGGAATGACCAAGGTGTATCCCAAAAAGAAAGTGGTGTCAAAACCAAGAAATGGGTAATAACCATAAGGTGTATCCCTAAAGAAAATGGTGTCAAAAAAGAATAAATGGGGAATGAACATAAGGTGTATCCCAAAATGAAAGTAATTGCAATGGTGTTTAAACCAAGAGGAGAGATAAAGGGAGCCATGGTGTTAGTTGCAGACTCATTAGTGAATTGACTAGAATTGCACTAAAGTCTATGAATAGAGACAAATACTATGAGCAACTGGGTCATTCGTCCTGTACTCGGAGATATTCTAGATGTAAGACCCCAATTTTGACCCTAAGATTCCTCATGTTATCTCATCATATGCATTGGAGTTGGGATCACACATTTGTATCCTCCTCACCCCTCATTCATGGGTTTGCATTGGGAGAGACCAAGCATATTTTGATAGTATCATACTTTTTCTTTCATTATTTACTAACCAAAATACCAAAAATATTTCAATGTATAGTTTGTTGCTTCTGTAGGTAGTGTTTATGCTCACCTATGTTCCATCAAGCTCATATATAGGGTTTAAGACCCTCAAGGCAAGGAGTTAAATAAAGAAATGGTTCACATTGGTCCTAGACATCATACATGGATCCCCAAGATCTTCATATATCATTTTGATAAATAATTCATCAAGAGTTTGAAGTTTGTTTGCCTTGGAAACCCTAATTCATCTGGGTATCTTGTGTGACTTCTTAAACAAGTTTCTTTAACAATTGATCAAATATACTTCATATTACATAATCTTACACATATATCATCCTCCATGAGTCCCAAAAGTAAAGATAATATCAAGCTAGCAAATGGTTCATGGTGGTTGACCAGAGAAAGTCAACTGGCCAAAACCGGGGTTCCTTAGACCTTATCTCCTACAATTTGTGTCATATGAAAATGATTCCAAGAGCCAAGTTAATCAAAATTACATTACAAAAAACTTTCATGTTGAAGTCAAGAGCTAGTTTTGCCTGGAAAGTCATTTTTATGGTAAAAGATTATAGGTCATTTTGTCTGAACCCTAGTTAGGAGGTCAACTTCCCAAGACCATAACTTGCTCAATTGTTATGATATGAAAGACATTCAAATTCCATGATAAAATTCAATATGTCTAATTCTACTTTGATGTTTTGAGGAAGTTCAAATTCAACTTGCAAATACATGTGCCAAGAGGAAACGTTATAGGTCACTTTGGACCATTACCATTGAACAAGTGATTTTCCTCAACTTATAAAATTCATAACTCCTTCATTCCAAATCCAAAGAAGGTCAAATTGGTGACCAAATTTAATAGGTTTGAAATAGCTACATCTTTAATGAAGAAACTTTTTCCATTTTAAGTTCATAGGAAAAGTTATTCAAGGTGGAAGAAGTGAACATTTGACTTGGTACTTAGAAAATTTTCAAACATGTTTGATTTCCCAAACTTCCACCTCAAAATTCATCATGATCCAAGATTCAAATGGAAAAATGTTCAACATGAAAGTTGTTCCCCTTGATCTCACCTTTCCAAAAAGTTAAATATCATCTCATTTGGATCAATATTGAAGGACTTGCGCATGGGTGCAATGTGTGGTACCATTTGGAAAGATTTCATGATCAAACTCATTTCAATATTGCATGACTTAATGAAATGCTTTCAGCATGACTTGTGCACACTTTTGGAACTTTTCAAATGATTATTTGGGATTTGCACACGCCCATGCTAGCTCATGAAGGAAGTTGCTAATTTTGGACATTCAAATGGAAGTGTGTGAAAATCATATACGTTGGCTAGAAATAGAGGAGCAATGTGATCAGAACTTCATCAACACCTTGCCCAAGCTTTTTCAGTGCAATCCAAACCCTCTATTTCATAGAATTCTTGAAGGTTTCATTTAAAATCGAGCTTGAACTTCATCATCTATTTGGAAGTTCAAACTCCAAGAAGTCAGTGCCTTCTTCATCTCAATTGGTTTCTGCAAGCAAGAGGAAGAGAAAGCAAGCAAATCCAGATCAAGATCAAGTGAATTTGAAGCAACTCGAAGGTGATTTTTCAAAAACTTCATCTCTTCGATTCACTCTCAATTCTTCACCATTATTTGTGATTTTTGGTTGGATAAAGTCCTACCAATATAGGAAACAAGATTGAGTTGCTTTGAGGTTAAATTGAAGCAACTCAGTTCAGGATCCTCAAAATTCAAATCCCTGTATCTTTTTATATACTTGGAATTAGAGAAAATTGAGGCCATATTCGAGCTCCTGAGCATTTTTTCTTTAAATTAGTGTATTCATTTTCCATTTTTCATGAAGTTGAGCTTGAACCAGACCGGTGATCGCCGGAGAAGATGATTGGAGCTAGGGCTCCGGTGGTGCGTTGGCGAAGCCTAGGCCATCTGATCTGATCATTTGTTTTAATCTTAAGCGTTCACTGTGATTACCACGCGTACAACGCATTGACCAAGGAGTATGATGGAACGTGCGCGTGTGGACATCAGATCTTCCACCTCAATTAATGAGGGAGATCTGATGACCCTTATTTTTTGTATTTTTTGTTTTTTATGTTTAATCCTTTTTTTTGTTTAATTCATAATAATTTCATTTTTAATCCAAAAAATATGAGACTTTCACCAAAAATCTTTAAATATTTTCCTATTTCATTTTCTGAATTTAAATTATTTTTTGGATTAATTTTGATATTTTTCATGAATTAATTGTTTTTGTGCATTTTTTTAGTTATTTAAAAATACTTTTGACTTTTCAAAAATCATGAATTTTTTTGTCTAAGGTCCTTTGACCTTGTTTGACCTAGGATAAATGTCTTGGCCATTTATATGGTGTTTTGAAGAGGTTTTAGGTTTTGACCAAGTTAAATTGAATTTTAATGCATTTTTAATTTGATTTTTAATTGATTAATTCTGTAAAAATTATGTTGAGCCATTTTTATGGTCTTGTGATGTTTGACTATTTGTTTGGACCTTGGTCAAGGTTGATTTGACTTTTACTAGATTAAAATCATTGGATTTATGAGATTGATGAAATGTACATTTCATCTCCCAAAATGAATGAATGCTTTTAATTTGATAAAATTCCTCCCCTGACCAATTTGTGTTTCTCTTATTTCCCATCCCCTTTCATATTTATTCCCATTATTTCCCACCCTTTTCATTGACCAATGAAATCGCAATATCCTAAGGCTAATTGGTTCATCAATGACTTTGTGTCAGATGAACCAATACAAGGATGGATGAGATAGGTCCATCCCTTTTGATATTTTCTTTTAGTGTGTGGTATGTTTTAGGAGTTTGCTTGTTTGGATGTGGCCATCTTTATTTGATGCCTTGATCTCCATGATATCTAATATTGCTAATTGCTTGTTGGTTATTTCTTTATTCAAAGTCCAAAGGAAAAGTGGGTTTTCTATATGACATTCTTGTCTGTTGGATTGCATCCCATTGGTCAGATCTTTTCAACTCTTAACTTTTAATTTTATGCTTAGGTTAGTCTCTTCATCTTCTCCCACTTGTTAAATTTCAAAATCTCTTCCCCTTTTTAAAAACCTTCTTTGCTTGTGATTTCAAAACTTAGACCTTATTTCAAATTAGAAACTTTGGCCTTATGACATTTCATTTTTAAACTCTCTTCTTAAATCAAATATGTAAATAAATCTAATCATATTGACTTAAAATTTCACAAGACAAAAAAAACTAACACTTATTCAAAGTTTTGGGTCCTTTGTGCCTCTTTTAAACTTAACTTTAATTAAAAGCAATCCACTCATTTTGAAATTATTACCATGAACTACGGGGTTTTGATCCCTCATTTTTATGTTGGTACGTAGGCACAAGTCCGAAGGTCTTGTCAAACACAAAAATATAACCGATGAACTCTTTTCTCATCCCCACACCCTATTTTTCTCAAACATCTTTTATACCAAAAACACATACACACATAAAAAGGGCTCCCTAGGAGTACCTAGGACACTTTGGGTGCTAACACCTTCCCTCTGTGTAACCAACCCCCTTACCTGTAATCTCTGGCATTTTATTAGTTTTGATTTGAAAACTTGTTATCTTTGGGTTTTGTTCGTGCTTTTCCCTTTTCCTTGGAAACAATAAAAGCACGGTGGTGACTCTAGTTTTATTACCGTTAAGCTTATCCATAGTTTGATGATCATGAATTTACCGCTACAGAAATTAAGTGGCGACTCTACTGGGGAGTAGTCCTCAGTTGATTTAGCCTACTTTTTTATGTGTCTATAATTGTATATTTGATGTTTGTATACTTGTTTGTGTGATATAATCTGCTTGTTGTGCTTGGTGATCTCTGAGTGGTGAGATAAGTTCTAACCAGAACTTGAGTGCAATTAAGATAGGAGGATGGTATAGTCATGTTCAACTTGTATGGAGTTGTCCTTAACAAGTTGGCTTGAGACTCATCTACTCACTGGAGACCCTTTTGGAGCTATTAATATCACACAAGTTATTTGTTGTTAGGCATTACTTTCTCTTATTTGGGATTCGAGAAGCTGAGAACCGTAGAACATTTAACCCAACTTGGCCTATTTAGGACGTAATGCGGAGATTGTTCAGGTGTAGACCTAATAACAGGTGTTATGCGACACTACACTCAAACGAGTTTCTCTTGAGAATATTATGGGTTGATGAGTCAGTCATCCTAACCTATAATATCCGTTAGATGGAATTAAGACTCTAGGAACCTTTTAGAACATGATCTACAGGTTTTTATCCTTAGTACACTCCTTTGGGATGGTTCCTAACCCGACTCCATGCTCGTGACTCACAACAAACCCTTTGATTCTCGGTTGATCCGATCAAGTCTTGTCAATATCAATGGAACTCGGGTGTTGATAAGGTGAAAACCATAATCCACCAAAATGGATGATTGATCTTGACAATGACTTGATCCATCCCTTGACCTTTGTTTGTGTTTGCCTTGTGTGTGATCCCTTATTTGTGATTGTTGCATTAATGCATTCATGCGTATCATAACATTCATCACAGAAAAATAACTTCAAGGAATTGAGATCTTATTTGCAAATATTTTCAGACCATGGATTGTGGACGAAGGAACACTAAGAAGTACAGTTTCAGATGTCTTGACTTGAAAGAGCTAAGGAAGTTGCCATCCTTTATATTAGATCCCTTGGACTTCAAGCAACGTCATGGGAAGCTTTTGTCTTTATTATCTACTGAGGTGGTTGAAGGACTCTTGAGTGCGTTGGTTCAGTTCTATGACCCTCTCTACCGATGCTACACTTTTCCCAATTATCAGCTTATGCCTACGTTAGAGGAGTATGCCTGTAACACCCTTCTAAAATACCCCAAATATTTAATTAAAATAACAATATATTAATCAGAGTAATATGCAATTAAGGGTGTCACACAATCTACTTCACACCATAATAACGGTCATGCTCTTTATTTAATCAAAATAACTTTTTTTTTTGCATAATTCGCAGCGGATAGAATCAACCAACCATTCAAAACATATAACATATTACAGGTAAAAAGGTTCAACAACCAACAATAAAACAATTAAAACATCCCGTCCCGATGTTACATCTATCAGAGCACGACCCACTAAGTAGACTACACTAGACTCCAGGCACTAGCTCCTACTCAATCACTGCTCGTTACCTGAAAAATAGTTGTAAGGGTGAGTTCCTCAATCGATATAATAAGCATTATAAAATATCATGCAACGTTAAGTAATTTAACACGTTCATCACCCAAATCAGATTACACATTCAGCAACGACAGTTATCAACTCAATCATACTCAACATCAACACAACACACAACACACAACACATATAATACTGGAATACATCCATTCCTATTACACGCCATACAACAGACCAACAGAAATGCAACTCTAATGAGACTCGACTTGTCATGCATGTGGTACCATTCGGAGTAAAACTCCCAACTTAAAATCATTGCCATTTTATTGGGCATCAAGGCATAAGCCTTCAACTTTCAACTTTTGCCAATCCAGGCCAACGTGGTGTGAGCAAAACTCCGACTTAATGCATATGAATGTACATGGCATACACGACTTTGAAATTCCGGCAACATAATAATAATAGCAACACAACGATGTTTTCAACATAATCCACTTAAAATCAACTTTGACTCACCAAGCCTACAACTCAGTATTTTTAACAACTTTTCGTACACGGAACAACTTAACAACTCAGTCATATTTGTATCGACACTTCATAACATAAACCCAACCAGATTTCTGATCAACTCACTATAATATTACTACATAACATAACTCAATCCCTACTATGTCACACACCGGTATAGGCCAATCACCAATTATGTTCACAACATTAGAATATCAATTTTTCTAATTTCCAACAGTGTTAACCGGTTAACGCCCTGGGTTAACCGGTTAACGCAGGACAAAACACACTTTCTGGCAAAACGCAACAGTGTTAACCGGTTA
This sequence comes from Lathyrus oleraceus, assembly GCF_024323335.1. Taxonomy (NCBI): domain Eukaryota; kingdom Viridiplantae; phylum Streptophyta; class Magnoliopsida; order Fabales; family Fabaceae; genus Lathyrus; species Lathyrus oleraceus. The sequence continues at coordinate 218,451,520 of NC_066581.1, read as the reverse complement.
ACGCCCTGGGTTAACCGGTTAACGCAGGCAAAACAGCACATTTCCACAAAGTATAACAGTGTTAACCGGTTAACGCCCTGGGTTAACCGGTTAACGCAGACAAAACAACAGTTCCTGCGCTAACACAAGGCAGAATGCAGAGTTCTCCGCATTTTCCGCCGTTGGAGGACTTTCGGACCTCCGATTCAATTTCCGTAAAAAGCTATACGTTCGGGGGAACACGACTCACACAATTACGGACTCAATTACAGCTTTAATACAACTTATTCATCACAATATTTCAGCATTCAACATCCCAATTAGGGTCACTTGAACGGTTTATCACTACCCATGACATGTTAATCTATAATACCCATTAAACGACGATAAACCCCCTTTACCTGAGATAATCCGGCAATCTCTAAGCTTCAAGCTTTTCCGTTCTTCAACCTTTGCTCTCTAGCTCTTCCTCTTTGCCCTTTCTCCACTTTTCACCCTTCAGCCGCTTCTCTGTTTCACGTGAAAACTCTTTTCCAAAAAATGAAAACCCTTTTTTCTTATTCCAACTTATATATTTTCCACTAATTATTATTCCAAATAATAATAATAATAATAATAATCCAATAATTCAATTTATTTAATTAAATTAATAAATATATTATTAACTTAATTTAAATAATTCTCTTATTTTATTCGGGGTGTTACAACTCTCCCCCACTAAAAGAGTTTTCGTCCTCGAAAACATACCTCAAGCAAATAGCTCTGGATAAGACTCTTTCATCTGACTCTCCAGTTCCCAAGTCACATCGCCACCTGCTGGTCCTCCCCAAGCTACCTTCACTAAGGCAATCTCTTTACCCCGCAACTGCTTCAACTCTCGATCCTCAATCCTCATAGGCGATATTTCAACAGTCAGGTTATCTCTCACCTGTACATCATCTACTTGGATCACATGCGACGGATCATGAATGTACCTCCTCAACTGAGACACATGAAAAACCTCATGCAAATTCGCAAGTGACGGCGGTAAAGAGATACGATAGGCTACCTCTCCTATCCTCTCCAAAATCTGATAAGGACCAATAAATCGAGGTGTCAACTTCTTTGACTTCAAAGCTCGACCAACCCCAGTTATCGGAGTAACACGAAGAAACACGTGATCTCCCTCTCGAAACTCAAGTGACTTCCTTCTCTTATCATGACAACTCTTCTGACGACTCTGAGCAATTCTCATCTTCTCCTGAATCATCTTAATCTTTTCTGTAGTCTGTTGAACAATCTCCGGTCCAACCACAGCACTCTCACCGGACTCATACCAACATAACGGTGTCCGACATCTCCTACCATACAAAGCTTCAAACGGCGCCATACCAATGCTCGAATGAAAACTATTGTTGTAGGTAAACTCAATCAAAGGTAAATAACAATCCCAAACACCTCCCTTTTCCAAAACACAAGCTCTCAAAAGATCCTCTAATGACTGAATCGTCCTCTCAGTCTGACCATCAGTCTGCGGGTGATATGCAGAGCTCAATCTCAGTTTAGTTCCCAAAGCCTTCTGCAAACCTTCCCAGAATTTCGATGTAAATCTAGGATCTCTGTCCGAAACAATACTCGACGGAATACCATGCAAACTTACAATTTTCTCAATATACAACTCAGCTAATTTCTCTAACGGATAGTCCATTCTGATCGGAATGAAATGAGCCGACTTTGTCAATCTGTCAACAATCACCCAAATAGCTTCAAAATTCTTAATTGTCCTCGGTAAACCAGAAACAAAATCCATACTGATACTATCCCACTTCCACTCTGGAATAGCCAACGGTTGCATTAGCCCAGACGGCTTCTGATGCTCAACCTTTGACTTCTGACAAGTCAAACAAGAATAAACAAAACTCGCAATTTCTCTTTTCATTCCTGGCCACCAAAATAACTTTTTCAAATCATGATACATCTTCGTAGCTCCAGGATGAATACTCAACCCACTACGATGTCCTTCTTCAAGAATACTCTTCTTAAGTTCGGTAACATTCGGAATGCACAACCGACTACCAAATCTCACAAACCATTCTCATCAACTCTGAATTCGCCACCTTGACCTTGATTCACTAGAGTCAACTTATCAACCAAAAGCATATCGGATTTCTGACCCTCTCTGATCTCATCCAGAATACCACTTGTTAACTTCAACATTCCCAATTTAACACTATTGTGAGTACTCTCACACACCAAACTCAAGTCTCTAAACTGCTCAATTAAATCCAATTCCTTAACCATTAGCATAGACATATGTAATGATTTCCGACTCAATGCATCAGTCACTACGTTTGCTTTACCCGGATGGTAATTCAAACCAAAGTCATAATCCTTCAGAAACTCTAACCATCTTCTCTGTCTCATATTCAGCTCTTTCTGATCAAACAAATACTTTAAACTTTTATGGTCACTGAAAACCTCAAATCTTGACCCGTACAAGTAATGCCTCCATAACTTCAGAACAAACACCACAGCCGCCAACTCTAAATTGTGCGTCGGATAGTTCCTCTCATGAACCCTCAGCTGTCTTGAAGCATAAGCTATAACCTGCTTATTCTGCATCAACACGCCACCCAAACCCAACAATGAAGCATCACAGTAAACTTCAAATGATTTCGACGAACTCGGTAATATCAGAATAGGAGCAGTAGTTAACCTTCTCTTTAACTCTTGGAAACCTTCTTCACATTTCGAGTCCCAAACAAACGCTTCCCCTTCCTAGTCAACATCGTCAATGGTAACGCCAACTTAGAAAATCCCTCAATGAACTTCCTATAATAACCAGCCAAACCAAGGAAACTTCGAATCTCAGCAACAGACTTCGGAGCTTCCCACTTAGATACCGCTTCTATCTTAGAAGGATCAACAACAACACCACCTCTTGAAATCACATGACCAAGAAAACTTACCTCTCCTAACCAAAATTCACACTTGGACAATTTAGCAAATAACTTCTTTTCTCGTAGAACTCCCAAAACCACTCTCAAATGTTCAGCATGCTCTTCTTCAGATTTCGAATACACCAAAATATCATCAATAAACACCACAACAAACTTGTCTAGGTACGGATGGAAAATCCTATTCATATACTCCATAAATACTCCAGGCGCATTAGTCACACCAAAAGGCATTACAGAATACTCATAATGTCCATACCTTGTTCTGAAAGCAGTCTTCTGAATATCCTCGGTTTTCACACGGATCTGATGATACCCAGATCTCAAATCTATTTTGCTGAACACACTTGCACCAACCAACTGATCCATCAAATCATCAATCCTCGGCAAAGGATACCGATTCTTGATCGTCACTTTATTCAGTTGCCTGTAGTCCACACACAACCTCATAGTACCTTCTTTCTTCTTAACCAATAGCACTGGTGCACCCCACGGTGACACACTCGGACGAATAAATTTCTTATCCAACAGATCTTCCAACTGACTCTTCAATTCAGTTAACTCAACAGCAGACATACGGTACGGAGCCATCGATATCGGCCCAGTACCAGGTACCAAATCAATCGAGAACTCCACTTCGCGCTCTGGCGGTAATTCATTCACCTCTTCCGGAAACACATCAGGAAAATCACACACCACGGCTAGATCGCCAATCACCAGTTTATCTTTAGCCTCCAAAGTCGCTAACAGCATAAACAACTCTGCCCCATCAGCTACTTCCTCATTCACTTGCCTTGCTGATAGGAACAAACTCTTTCCCTCCTCAATCTCAGGAAAGACCACCGTCTTATCAAAACAATTGATAGAAACTCGGTTAAACACCAACCAGTTCATACCCAGAATAACATCAAGCTGCACTAGTGGAAGACACACTAGGTCCATCCCAAAGTCTCTACCAAAAATACTCAAAGGACAATTTAAACAAACCGAAGTAGTAGTCACTGAACCCTTCGCAGGAGTATCAATTACCATACTACCAAACATCTCAGATATCTCTAACTTAAGTTTCACAGCACAATCCAAAGATATAAAGGAATGAGTCGCACCTGTGTCAATAATAGCTACAAGAGGAAAGCCATTAATATAACACGTACCTCGGATAAGTCTGTCCTCACTGGAGGTTTGAGTTCTGGTCAATGCGAACACCTTCCCAGTCTGAGATTTCTTTGGCTTCTGACACTGACTTCCAATATGCCCTTCTTCGCCATAATTAAAACAAATCATTTCCTTGTGCTTGCAATCAGCTATTGCATGACCAGTCTTACCACAGCGAAAACACCTCTTTACTTCAGCAGTGCATACATTACTCTTATGACCAGCCTGACCACATTTGAAGCAAACTATACCAGCAGGAGCACCTCCCCTACTGGTCCTCTGAGCCGGAGCAGCTCCTTGTTTCCCTTTTCCCACTGGAGCATCATACGGCTTTCCACGGTTTTGATGTTGCTTGCCCCTGCGGTCACTGACAATCTTGTAATGAGCATTATTGTCTTCTTCAAATATCCTGCAGCTATCAACCAATTCAGTAAAAATGCGTATCTTCTGATACCCAACAGCCTTCTTAATTTCAGAGCGCAGTCCATTTTCAAACTTGATGCACTTTGAAAATTCAGCACCAGCACCAGTGTAATGAGGATAAAATTTGGACAGCTCCACAAATTTCGCAGCATAATCAGTGACAGACATGTTTCCTTGCTTCAGCTCAAGGAACTCAATTTCCTTCTTACCCCGGACATCTTCCGGATAATACTTTCTCATGAATTCCCTACGGAATACATCCCAAGTAATGATTTCACCTGCCACGGTCAACCTCTCGTGAGTCTCTAGCCACCAGTCATCAGCTTCGACTGCTAGCATGTGAGTACCATACCGAACCTTCTGAGCTGGAGTGCAATCCATAACACGGAAGATTCTCTCAATCTCTTTCAACCATCCCAAGGCTGCATTTGGATCATGCTTCCCTTTAAACACCGGCAGATTCTCTCTCTGAAAAGTCGCCAAGCTACGTGATCCAGCATCACCACCAGCATTTGGCAAGTTCTGCACAGCTTGTGCCATCGCTTGCATTGCGGCAGCCATTGCAGCGTCATTCCTTCCAGCCATTTCAACTTATCAATACAACACAACTTAAAGTTAGATTGGTAACAATACACAATTGTTAGACAGTAACGACACGACAACTGGCCGGACAGACCGACCTGCTCTGATACCACTAATGTAACACCCTTCTAAAATACCCCAAATATTTAATTAAAATAACAATATATTAATCAGAGTAATATGCAATTAAGGGTGTCACACAATCTACTTCACACCATAATAACGGTCATGCTCTTTATTTAATCAAAATAACTTTTTTTTTTGCATAATTCGCAGCGGATAGAATCAACCAACCATTCAAAACATATAACATATTACAGGTAAAAAGGTTCAACAACCAACAATAAAACAATTAAAACATCCCGTCCCGATGTTACATCTATCAGAGCACGACCCACTAAGTAGACTACACTAGACTCCAGGCACTAGCTCCTACTCAATCACTGCTCGTTACCTGAAAAATAGTTGTAAGGGTGAGTTCCTCAATCGATATAATAAGCATTATAAAATATCATGCAACGTTAAGTAATTTAACACGTTCATCACCCAAATCAGATTACACATTCAGCAACGGCAGTTATCAACTCAATCATACTCAACATCAACACAACACACAACACACAACACATATAATACTGGAATACATCCATTCCTATTACACGCCATACAACAGACCAACAGAAATGCAACTCTAATGAGACTCGACTTGTCATGCATGTGGTACCATTCGGAGTAAAACTCCCAACTTAAAATCATTGCCATTTTATTGGGCATCAAGGCATAAGCCTTCAACTTTCAACTTTTGCCAATCCAGGCCAACGTGGTGTGAGCAAAACTCCGACTTAATGCATATGAATGTACATGGCATACACGACTTTGAAATTCCGGCAACATAATAATAATAGCAACACAACGATGTTTTCAACATAATCCACTTAAAATCAACTTTGGCTCACCAAGCCTACAACTCAGTATTTTTAACAACTTTTCGTACACGGAACAACTTAACAACTCAGTCATATTTGTATCGACACTTCATAACATAAACCCAACCAGATTTCTGATCAACTCACTATAATATTACTACATAACATAACTCAATCCCTACTATGTCACACACCGGTATAGGCCAATCACCAATTATGTTCACAACATTAGAATATCAATTTTTCTAATTTCCAACAGTGTTAACCGGTTAACACCCTGGGTTAACCGGTTAACGCAGGACAAAACACACTTTCTGGCAAAACGCAACAGTGTTAACCGGTTAACGCCCTGGGTTAACCGGTTAACGCAGGCAAAACAGCACATTTCCACAAAGTATAACAGTGTTAACCGGTTAACGCCCTGGGTTAACCGGTTAACGCAGACAAAACAGCAGTTCCTGCGCTAACACAAGGCAGAATGCAGAGTTCTCCGCATTTTCCACCGTTGGAGGACTTCCGGACCTCCGATTCAATTTCCGTAAAAAGCTATACGTTCGGGGGAACACGACTCACACAATTACGGACTCAATTACAGCTTTAATACAACTTATTCATCACAATATTTCAGCATTCAACATCCCAATTAGGGTCACTTCAACGGTTTATCACTACCCATGACATGTTAATCTATAATACCCATTAAACGACGATAAACCCCCTTTACCTGAGATAATCCGGCAATCTCTAAGCTTCAAGCTTTTCCGTTCTTCAACCTTTGCTCTCTAGCTCTTCCTCTTTGCCCTTTCTCCACTTTTCACCCTTCAGCCGCTTCTCTGTTTCACGTGAAAACTCTTTTCCAAAAAATGAAAACCCTTTTTTCTTATTCCAACTTATATATTTTCCACTAATTATTATTCCAAATAATAATAATAATAATAATCCAATAATTCAATTTATTTAATTAAATTAATAAATATATTATTAACTTAATTTAAATAATTCTCTTATTTTATTCGGGGTGTTACAATGCCCATCTCTTAGGAATACCCGTTTCTGACAAGGTGCCTTTTAGTGGATTGGAGGAGGTTCCCATATCTCATATCATAGTTGAAGCTCTTCATATGAAGAAGTCTGAGATTGAGGCTCATTGGGTGAAGAAAGGAGGAATTTTTGGGTTGACTTCTGAGTTTCTCATTGGTAAAGCTACTTTCTTTGCTCAAGCCGGTAGTATGGATGCTTTTGAAACCATCTTTGTGTTGCTCATATATGGTTTGGCTTTATTCCCTAACATTGACGATTTTGTTGATGTTAACACTATTAGAATCTTCTTGATTGGGAATCATGTACCTACTCTGTTGGGTGATATGTACTTCTCGTTGCATTTGAGGAATTCTAAAGGTGGTGGGACTATTATGTGTTGTGTTCCCCTTCTGTAAAAGTGGTTTATTTCACACTTACCACAAACGGCTACTTTCTTGGAGAACAAGCAATGTCTCTGGTGGTCTCAAAGACTTATGTCTCTCACTAATGATGATATTATTTGGTATGATTCTGGATTAGGTAGCTTGGATATTATTGATATTTATGGTGAATTCTCTAATGTACCTCTCATTGGTATAAAAGGAGGAATCAACTACAACCCTGCTTTGGCTCGTCATCAACTTGGGTTCCCCTTCAGAGACAAACCTAATAACACTCAGTTAGAAGGTATTTTCTATCAAAAGGGTAAAGATACCTAACATTTGAAGAAGAAGATGATACACGCTTGGCATAATATGCATAGGAAAGGAAGATCCGATCTTGGTCCGCGCAACTGTGTAGCTTTGGAAGCTTACAGTACTTCGGTGAAGAAGAGAGCCTTGGAGTTGAAGATGTTGTATGCTTGTGAAAGACCTATGTCTTTGGTTGTGGCTGAGCCATCAACTCTCCCTAACCAAGATGTAGAGGAGTTGGAAGATGCACTTGCCAAGATGAAGTGAGAGAGAGATATGTGGGAAGAGCGGTCCCATGCTTTGAGACGAAAGCATGAAGAATTGCAGCTTGAGTCAAAGGACAAAGATGTGCTCATTGAACTTCTTGAAGACCAAGTAGTGAAGAGACAAAGAGAGCTAGAGCGTCTACTTTCCTCTAGTATGCCTCAACCTTCCGGTGCTTAGAATAAGATTGTTAATCAGCTTTTCCTTGAGAAAGCTCAGATGAAGACATCTTTTGAGACTGAGATTCGACCCATCCGAAGGAAGTACGCGCCCGCAGCCAGATCATCTGAAACTGTTGCTAATGGATCCTTAGGATGATTAGTTTCCTTTTCTCTTATATTTGTACTTTGGTTTCTGAAATTGTACTCAGTGTACTCCTTCCAAATTTTTATGAATAAAAGAGATTTTTATTGTCAATTAAATTGTTAATATTGTTATTATACTTGCAAATGAAACAGTATGTTCCTTGAAATTAAAAACAAAAACATTGCATTTCATGCATCATTTGCATAGTAGGTTTTCTTTCGCCAGATTGTCTTATCGGTTATTCTTCTGTGCTTCAGCCAAGATGAATCACCGATACAACACTCGCGCCAATCAACCCAAGATCATGGAACATTTGGAACAAGAGAATAGAGAGATACAGGATGAGATTGCCCGGTTGACTGCCATGATGGAGTCTGTTCTTGCGGCGCAGAATCAGTCTTCACCGACTCCCACAACTCCTCCTCAGAGGACTGTCATTTTTGAGGTTGCTACCTCAACTATTCCTGTTGCTGCTAGCCAATCCGGTCCTTCTATGCCTGCTGGATTCCCGTGGGGAATGCACCAAACTTTGTGCCTGAAGGGTTTGCACCCACCTATGTCTTTATATCGACATCTAGCCCGGTCATGTATGTGCCTATTCCATTTGTTCATACTTTGCCTCGTGTTGAGGACACCATCTCATTTTGAGCCATTTGAGGCCCCAGATGTTTATGAGAAGATGGATGAAATGAAGGATCAGTTCCTTGAGCTGCAAAAGGAGTTGAAAACACTGAGGGGAAAAAACCTGTTTGGTAAGAGTGCTGCTGAGCTCTGCCTAGTGCCAAATGTGAAGATCCCGATGAAGTTCAAAGTCCATGACTTTGAAAAGTATAAGGGAAATACTTGTATGTTAAGTCACCTTGTCATGTATGGCAGAAAGATGTTAACTCAAACTCATAATGATCAGTTGCTGATTCACTACTTCCAAGACAATTTGGCTGGTCTTGCACTGAGATGGTATATGGGGTTGGACAGTGCAAGTGTCCGTACTTTCAACAATTTGGGTGAAGCTTTTGTTAAGCAGTACAAGTACACCGTTGATATGGCGCCTGGTAGAGACCAACTGAGGTCTATGTCTCACAAGGATAAATTGACTGTAGTGGTAAATTCATGACCATTAAGCTATGGATAAACTTAACCTCAATAAAACCAGAGTCGCCACCGCACTTTTATTGTTTCCAAAGGAAAAGGGAAAAGTACAAACAAAATCCAAAGATAAGAAGTTTTCAAATCAACACTAATAAAATGCCAGAGATTACAGGTAAGGGGGTTGGTTACACAGAGGGAAGGTGGTAGCACCCAAAGTGTCCTAGGTACTCCTAGGGAGCCCTTTTTTATGTGTGTATGTGTTTTTGGCATAAAAGATGTTTGTAATAAATAGGGTGTGGTGGTCACCCTGGCATTAGCAGTCTCTGGAGCAATAGGTTGTCCATTGATTCTGATACCCCTCAACTCATCACCCACGACATAGTTGTTGATGGGAATAGAAGCAGTAACGTTGTCAATGATTGGGTCTCCCTCTGGCAAAGTATGGTTGATGGGTGGAATTGCAGCTTCCTGTCTCTGAACCAGGGCTCGAAGTTCCTCTTGCCCTTGCGCAACCCCTTGCATCATATTCATAAACTGGGCCATGTTAGCCCTCATCTCTGCCAATTCAGCTTGAACTTGGTCCATGCTTCTCTATCGATTCAACCTTGTCGCGTAGCGGTGCAGACGTTGATCAGCAATCCTGCCTTCAACAGGAACCCGAATGAGAAGTCTTCTTCAAAGATACCTGTAATGCAAGAATGATATGTGTATGATGCACATGATGCGTATGATGCATATGATATGTTTTATCATTCCTCAAGCATTCAAGAGCCTTATTCACTTTTGAAAAATGGCAACCTGCAACAAAATCAACAAAGAAGCAACCTACACAAGACAAGGAGCAAGGGTGAAACATCAACAATCTCATCTATAGACATGAGCAAAAAGGATCATACAAATATAGTTCAATCAAAGATCCAAAATATCAAATTAGAACAAGGAATCCCATCCAACAATCCTGGAGGTGATTCTCAAAATAAACAACAAAAACAAACTAAGAAAGTCGTCCTCCAGGAATGAGAGTCTTCAGGTACCGACACTGATCAATCAAACGGTCACACTCTGAACAATCCGGTAAAGGAGTGATCTTCTCCTTCAGTTGCCTTCTGAGTTCCACAACTTCTTCTCCAAGCTGGCTCTCTGATGCATGCCTCAGGTCTATCTCCTTCTTCAACTGAATATCCTTGTCTTTAAGCTGCCTTTCCAAGTCTCGTATCTTCTTCTGGTAATTGGCTTCCGCTTTTTGCAACCTCAAGCGTTCACGATGTTCTTCATACAACATTGTCTCTACTTCCTCATAGGACCTCTTTTTTCTTCCCAATCTACTAGCACTTTCACCTTGCACTCCTTTGAGTTTATGGGCCAAACTCAACTTATCAGCTTTGGCTTTGTAAAGCTCCATCTGGATCTCTTGTTCCTCATCTTTCAACCGACGATTCTCCATTAAGGCTTGTTTATAATACTCAGCAGACACATTCTCAGAAAGGATCAAAGGCGGTTTCTCCTGCAATGGTTCCATCCTATCATAGGGTAACAACAAGGTTCCAACTCTATCCTTAACCCACTCCATGTAGGCAGGCATAGCAATGGAAAACTTCTTCCCTAAGACAGATCCATCCTTGACACCAATACTCTTCCAAGCTCTTCCCACTTGCTCCAATCTAGCTAGGTCACTCCGCTTCTCAAAATATACACTCTCAGCTATCTCAGCATCTAACCGTCTTCCATTCATGACAAAGCCCAACTGACGGAGAGAAAGAACCGGGTTGTAATTGATGCAACCCTTGGTTCATATGAGTGGCACATTACGAAACTCTCCACAACTCAAAATAACATTGCGCATATTCATCCTATAAGCTTGCCACCTAATATCATAAGAGGTGAGTGACATAATCCTCTGAGTCCACTTATGAGTGTTCTGAGTATCCACAAAAAAAGGTCCACTGGTTGGCAGAAAGGACAAGAACCATCTGAGTAGCAAAGGGAGACAACACCTGATAGCTCCACCCTTACCATGCCTGCTGTGTATAGCATAATAAGTGTCAGCTAACAAGGTAGGAACCGGGTTTCCTCCAATGAAAATAGTGATTGCAGCAAGGTCCACAAAATTAGGCATACTCGGGAACAACACAACTCCATAGATCATGACAGCTAACTGAGCGTTGAAAGCTTCCCAATTCCCTTTCTTCGCTTCCTCCTTAGCCATACTCACCAAGTACTTCAAAGACAAACCCACAACATCACCACTTGGTTTCCAATTGTCACTCACTTCCTTGATACTCAAATGAAGAGCCTTAGCAACAACCCTGAAATCAACCTCCTTTGGCACATCCAGGAAGGGTACTTGGTATCTGATCGGGACATTCATCAGGATGGAATACTCTTCGAGAGTGGGAGCCAACTGATAGTCCTGAAAGGTGAAGCAACGGAGCTCTGGATCATAGAACTGTAGGAGAGTCTGCAGAGGTACTGGATCAACCACCATCTTCAACAACATCAGAATATCCCCATACTGATCATCAAACACCTTCTGGTTACAGCCGGTCACAAGATTGCTCAACTCTACCAAAGATGTCAATGGCTCACGGTAGAAACTATAGGTGCAAGTCTTCCTCTTCAACTCTGGAATGGCTGCCATCTCTCATAGTGAACAGACTCCGGAATGAACCTGAGAAATGATATGCATGTACAAGTTAGCTTTTTTTTCTTCTTTTTTTTATCACTTTTTTTTTTGCATTATTTTTTTGAAAATAAACATGCTATGATGCAAATGATGCAAATATGACTGGTTGGTTGTGTATCACGGAGCACAGGATCAGAACTTCGGCATCGGAACCGGAAACCACAAACCCAAGTCATCTGGAACCCATATTTCTGAACCAAGTCACCAACAGGACCAAACAGAAGTCACCAACAGAATACAGTCACCAACAGATCAAGTCACCAACAGTACCTGTAATGATTCATTCCCTCCCCACTCACGGGTGTCATCTAGGCCAGGGTAAGGTCAAGAGAAACGCAGGATAAACGATCCTTTCAAGAATATCATCATATACACACCAGATGTATGCAACGACAATACCCCATCAGGATCTGAACTGCTCGTGATACCATGTTCCGCTAAGTGGCGCTATACCACCCGCTTCCCATGAATTACTCTATTCCTAGGTGTCCTAAAGTTCACTCATAGCCTGGGCATTGGGCCTTTTACCTCTTGTAACTCCCACCCCACAGAGAGACAGATACACAGCCAGCACAATGAAAATATGATACATGCAAACATACATGCAAACATAAATGCAAACATATACAATCACAACATAATCATAAATGCAATAAATAAAACAGTAAAAGCAATCAAAACCTATCCTAAAGAGCGCTAGAATCGACTCGCTTAGGGAAGATGGACCAGCAATAGGTCAACTTCTCGGGATTTGTCCCCAGCAGAGTCGCCAGCTGTCGCATTATGCGAAAAACCGGCGGGAAAAAGACACAGAGCCGCCACCGTGCGTTATTTATCCCAAAGGAGGGAAAGGAAATGCTCGAAGTAAACCTGGAAAGGAATGGTCTCGCGACCAGAGATTGATGGGATCGGGAGTCGGTTATGCGAAGGGAAGGTATTAGCACCCCTACGCATCCATCGTACTCGATGGGATCCACGCTCAGAAAGAATAGAATAAGGTTGCCGAATAACTGCTCAAAAACTACACAGGACTGGAATAGAACACAGATGAAAGAAGACAGAGGAGAACGGGGAACGTGCTCGCTAGGACATCGCATCCTATGCATACGCATCTTCTCTAACCAGAGGAAGAATCAGAGCACTCGTAGCTCGGCTAACGCACGCCGAAACAAAACGCTGAAAGAAGACGTTGAGACGCCAAAGCAAACACACGACAGGAAATGGAATGCCAATCGCTGGGCTGACATCCAACTCCACAAAAGAACACAAGAAACCGAAGGCCAATCGCTGGACTTACATCAGACTCCAAACACACACACAAAATAGGAAACCGAAGGCCAATCGCTGGGCTTACATCAGACTCCAAACACACACACGAAACAGAGGGGTCTCGATTGCAACTAAGACAAGAGAAAGGGAAGGTCTCAATTGCAACGAGGGTGAGAGAAAAGGATTAAATGTTAGTCGTCAATCAAACTCGACAAGACATCGCATCTCGTGCCTACGTATCTCATCTGAACATGAGAATCAGAGTTTCCGTAGTTCGGCTAAACTATTTCTGTTTGTTTTGTGTTTTTTAGGTGAACAACGTTACTACACAATCTACCGGATGCTCGACCTTTGGAGACTCACTCACCTGTAGTAGAAGGAGTCAACGTGTCCTTAAGAGGGGATCAAGTTGGTTTGTGTTTTAGGAAAGCTCACGCAAGAAAGGAAGTCCTAGACGAAGGAACCATGCTACCTTAATTGACATGCAAACGAGACTACGCGGAGTCTAGCAAACCTAGGGGATACAATCACACCACACAAACACATACAACATTAAGTAAACACACCAACAAGGGGCTCAAACATAAAGGCTGGGCTTTAGTCAAGGGGTCATATCAACCTCGACAAACAAGCCAACTGGAAAGGTATCTGAGGCTCTTAACCACTAACATTGACCGTCAGGGTGAGCAGATGAAATGGGAGATGAGGGTTAGACCTCATAGCTCTTAACCCCGGCCTAGGTGAGCTTGACTCAATGAAAGTGTGGGAGTCCAGAATGGGGAACTCTACTCCACATGACTGACTCTGAACAATAATCTTGGGTGCTTATTCAAAATACATCAGCACGTAGTGCGAGCAAGATGAATGACTCAACTGAATAGCAGGGGATGGATTGCACATCCCTTCTATCTGCCAATTGCCTCTTCACTTAGGAGGACTTGGAACGCAAGGCACAAAAGTAAACAAGCACAAACATTGCCTCTTAAGGAGGGCTTCAGACAGGTGCCTGCCAAAGATAGCAGGTCTTCCAGACTAAATGAAGTCAGAGGTCACTACCTGGGTGGTATGCCAACCACAAGTAAAGACAAGCAACTCAAACAATGAGTTAAAGCTACTAAAGTACCTGTGTAAACAACCAAACAATCAGTATAGTATTCAAACAAATCAAACAGAAAGTCCAACAGTGAGACAACCAATCATCAGACAATGTCAACACAAGGCACAAGATGCAAGCAAACTAAATTGATTCATCATCCACAAGACCTACAAAACAGCAAGGTTAGTCAACCAAAATAACTTGTATCTCAAGTGATGAGATCAAATCAACCAATGTGGCTAATTGCTTGAAACCTGAAACACAAAGTCCAAAGGATGAGAACAAACCACTAGCTCCAAGGCTAGGGTCAAAGGTGAGGTAAAAAAGTCAAACAACAACTAGTTCTCAACATGAATCATATTTACTCTATCATGAACATGTCCTAAAAAGGACCAAATCAAAATCATCAAAGCAAAGTCATGTGGTGAACAAAATATAGCAAAGACACACAACATGATCATCAATTGGGCATACAAGTGAGAAAATCCACATTAAATCAGAAATGCATCAAACAATTTTGGAAATTTTCATGAGCATACAACATATCCAATACAACCATCATACCAAAAATTGTAAATAGAAGAGATCAATTGGTCTATCAATGAAAATGATCAAACAGGACATCCAATTGTGTGACATGCATTGTCACACCATATTAACATTTCATAAAAGAGGGATGGAACATGAGAAAAATATCAAACTAAGCCTCAAATGTCAATCAACATGTTAAGAGTCAACATACAAAATTTCATGGCTGTTGGATTATTTTTGAGCATTCCATGAGCCAAATAGCATCACATACAACATTTTGCATCATGTTCAATCAATCCACAACATTCAAAAATCCAGGCATGGTAAAAATTAGAAAACCACATAAAAAAACTAGACATCACAAGGATCAATTGGCAAAAAATTGGGGATGATTTGTATTATTATTCAATGAGTTATGAATTTTTGAAATTGGCTAAAAAAATTGAAATTAAAATGAACAAAGCATAAAATAATGGAGGGAAAAGGTAAAAATGGAATTGATTTGAAATATTGCCTCCAGGCGGAATCGAACTGAGTACGAATTCAAATGAGGCGCGCTGGAGTGTATGAAACGCAGGCGTTTCATAAAGGACGTGGCCTCCACGTCACGGTCAAACGCTTAAGTGGCAGGGTCAAAGGAATGCTAGCGAATGAAATTGCCAATAGGACACACACATAAGCAAGGAACAGGACAAAACCCTAGGCCAGCTCGTCATGAACCAGACGGCGGCGCTAGGGCTGAAACAACCGTCTCCTTCATGGAGACGGCGGACATGAACAGTGCTCTACTGAATTGTTTTTCCAGATTTCGCAATTAAGCACACCAAATGAAAGCTTATGCTACCAGGAACACGAATCCAGTATCAATTTGTTCTAATTCATCATAATAAATTCAAATCGAGCAAAAACAAATGGATGCACAAAAATTTCATCAAGCATAACTTAGCCAATACTCAACCATTTTTAAAAATATTCATATCAGCATGATCAGGGAGAGAAGTTTTCCATTGTGTAGGTCTTCTCTCCCTGATCATGCTGATATGAATATTTTTAAAAATGGTTGAGTATTGGCTAAGTTATGCTTGATGAAATTTTTGTGCATCCATTTGTTTTTGCTCGATTTGAATTTATTATGATGAATTAGAACAAATTGATACTGGATTCGTGTTCCTGGTAGCATAAGCTTTCATTTGGTGTGCTTAATTGCGAAATCTGGAAAAAAAATTCAGTAGAGCACTGTTCATGTCCGCCGTCTCCACGAAGGAGACGGTTGTTTCAGCCCTAGCGCCGCCGTCTGGTTCATGACGAGCTGGCCTAGGGTTTTGTCCTGTTCCTTGCTTATGTGTGTGTCCTATTGGCAATTTCATTCGCTAGCATTCCTTTGACCCTGCCACTTAAGCGTTTGACCGTGACGTGGAGGCCACGTCCTTTATGAAACGCCTGCGTTTCATACACTCCAGCGCGTCTCATTTGAATTCGTACTCAGTTCGATTCCGCCTGGAGGCAATATTTCAAATAAATTCCATTTTTACCTTTTCCCTCCATTATTTTATGCTTTGTTCATTTTAATTTCAATTTTTTTAGCCAATTTCAAAAATTCATAACTCATTGAATAATAATCCAAATCACCCCCAATTGGCTAAAAAAATTGAAATTAAAATGAACAAAGCATAAAATAATGGAGGGAAAAGGTAAAAATGGAATTGATTTGAAATATTGCCTCCAGGCGGAATCGAACTGAGTACGAATTCAAATGAGGCGGGATTATTTAGCCAACTGTTCTTCAAGAAGGTGAAAATGGTTGTATGAGTGAATTTCACGCAATGTCATGATGTATTTGGAAAGTATGAGTCATAAGGAGAATAATGCAAAAAGAGGCACTCCATTTGGAGTCTTGGTTCAAAAGATATGGCATTTTGAAGTTTCAAGCACACTTGGAAATGATTTGATCATAACTCCTTAACCATTCATCATAAATTCATGATCTTGGACTTTTTGGAAATGGGAGAGAAAGATATTCAACTTTCATGTTAGACAAAATTTCATTTTAAGCTTCTTTGATGTTGGAAAGTTGAGTTGAAGTTGGTCCAAAAACTTGCCATTTTTGGAAACTTGAAATTACAGGTCACTTTCCATTTTTGGAAACTTTTGATCTGGCTTCAAAATCTTCAATGTAGATGTTTAACATGATGAATAACCCTCTTTGGGACATGAATGAAGTGTCTCAGACCATTTCTCCACCTCCTAGCCCTCAGTTGACCTTCAGTTGACTTTTATGGGCCTCAGATGACCTGGACATGTACTGATGACTTTTGAGCCTCTAATATTGGTCAAGTTGCTTCACAATGAACCTTGGTTCATGGTAAGCTCTCTAGAATACTCATGTGGCCTTCCACTCAATGAAATGCTTGGTCTCTTGCACAAATGAATCTCCTTGGTGCCAGTTACAGTTGACTGATAAGATGCAATGCAATATGCAATGATAATGTAATGTCAATGACCTAAAAATGAAATGAATGAATGAATGGGGGGGGGTGCAAATTTGAGGTGCTACAGCCTCATGATGAAAATGCATGTATGCAAAAGGTAGTACTATATAGAGATGTGTGTCCACAAAGAGGAAAATAAATCAAGAGAAACTGGCAATCCATATGAGTAATACACTCAATGGGACAAAGACTCTGGGAACTCTAATGGGGGTAAGAAAGGGAATAAAATGCGTGAGCAGGTCACGACTTAAGGTTTGGTGAGAGACACGAGAAGAATTCCATGAAAATAAATCAATGGAAAGACTCGAGCTGACTCAAAGATGCAGGTATTAGGGAATATGCCATTACAGCAAAAACTACCCACAAAGGATACTTCGGATGAAAGTCCGGACTAAGAATGGGGAAAATCCGCTAAGGGACTTCGCTGGGGAATGTCCAAACAGGACTCATTTGAGGAAACAACAAAGTGAGGTATTACAGGTTACTGGGTAATAAGCGCAAGGAGACATGTGATCGCAACACCGGTATAAGGGTGAGAGAACAACACGCTCGGGGAGAATGAATATCTAAGACCGGTATGATGGTGAGAGATATCAAACATCCAAACTCATCTGAGGAAGACCTAGAAAGGTATATTTCGACTCACAAAATCTGACTCCACAGGGGACAAAAATTCATAATAGGGAGCAGAAAAAGAAGGAACACCAGGGATACCGGTTACTGAGCATATAATAGGTGACCGACCAAGCGTGAATTGGGGAAGATTTCCAAAACACTCATCATCCGAACAGGAGAGCTGAAAAGCAAACTCAATTTACAGGATGGACATTCGACTCCACAGAAAGGGGATACGAATCTTACTCGACTGGGGAAGAGCAAAAGACTTCGACCAAAGAGTGCATGAGATATATTATCTATTATCGTCAGAACGTAGATAACATGCTCGCATGGAGTATTATCCACAATCGGTTATTGGGTTAATAAAGCATAAATCGACCGAAAGAAAGGACAACAGGATACCGAATACTAGGTATAAAATGATGACCAACCGAAGGGGTGAAACAATCATTATCAACAAAAAGTGAACGAAAGATGACCCGCTGGGGATACATTGACAAAGGCAATGATCCGAGAGATATATCACCGGTTACTGGGAGATACACTCAAAAGGTGAAGGATTATCCATACCTGTAGCGGTGTATTCGTCGCTATATGATTTATTGATTAAACCATAAGCAAAGCATACAAAGAATCGAGTCGCCATCGCACTTTTATTTATCCTAAGGATTGGCTAAAAAAAGAACAAAAGCCTAAGAAGTTTTACACATAGAAAACTAATAAAAAGATCAGAGAATCTGGATAAGGGGTAAATTACGCAATGGGAAGGTGTTAGGCACCCAAAACATCCTAGGTACTCCTAGGGAGCCTTTTTCACACTTGTTGTATAAAAAGTTTATTTGTTTATGACATATTGTGCAAACATGATTGGGATGATGAGAAAAGAATGTACATTTTATTATTTTTGTGTTTGAACGGATGAACCCGTTGCCTACGTACCTTTCCATAAAAAGGTAAAGGATCAAAACGCCGTAGTTCGGCTAAAAGATTTCCAAAATATCAGTGGGTTCATTTTAAAACAAAAGCACTAAGGCTTTTCATTCTCAACGGGAGAAAACTCAACCTGAATCAACAATCCACCATGCGAGGACGGCTTCAACATACTAGTGAGGGGTTAACCCTATAATAAGTATGGAAGACTTACAATTAACTCACTAAGGATGTGGTGAGATTTACATCAACCACTATGAGAATTGAAACCTATGGCTAATGTATGAAAACATATCAACAATGGGCAAAGCCACAAAACAATTGAATGGGTGAAGTTAATTGATTATGAGTATTCACAAAAGGATGGTCAAAGTATGATTAGAATTCAATTCAGAAAGAAGAGTTATGAAATGGAGTTTGAAAAGTCAAGGACTTAGGGTCCAGGTTTCTAATTTGAAAAGAGATGAGAATGTTTGCACAACATGTATTTACAAGTTTTAAAAGTCAACAAGTGAAAAGGGGTTTTGAAACAAAAAGGATGTGGATGAAGGAGTGTAAAACTTCCTAGAAGTTCACCTCTTGAAATCATATAGAAGATGATTCAAGTGTGTCCTTTGGAATATGGCAACAAAACAAGTGAGCAAATAAAAGCAAGGTGATACCGGATGCCATCAATGGACTTATACCAATCTCACAAACAAAGGCGGATACCGGATACCAATCAATGGATTTACACCAATCTCCTAAAACAAAACGATGATACCGGATGCCAATAAATGGACTTATACCAATCTCAAAAGGCAAAACAAAACATGGATATCAGATGCCAATCTATCTGGACTTATTCCAATCTCCACAGGATGATCATAGGAATACAAAAGCCAACAACATGGTCTTACAATTGCATCCTCACATACAACAAACAAACAAAAAGATGGATGTCAGATGCCAATCTATCTGGACTTATACCAACCTCCAAAGGATGATCATAGGAGTACAAAGGCCAACAACATGGACTTATAATTGCATCCTCACATACAACAAACAAACAAAAAGATGGATGTTAGATGCCAATCTATCTGGACTTATACCAACCTCCAAAGGATGATCGTAGGAGTACAAAGGCCAACAACATGGACTTATAATTGCATCCTCACATACAACAAACAAACAAGCACTAAGAAAAGAGGACATAAGTAGCCAATGAAATGGTCTTACACTCAATCCCTTCCAAATCATAGGAACAAATAGCCAATGAATGGACTTATAGTTGATTCCTCAATGGGCAAACTCAAACAAGTTACAAAGATACGAAATGATGATCATGCAATAATGAACAATTAATGATGATAAATGCACAAAGGCAAGCAAGCAAACATGTACAAATGAACTAAGCAATCAATCAAACAAAGTCATTTAGCACACACTATAACCAAGCAATTAGGCTCAAGCAAGGGTTAGACTTGAAAGTCAACTGGAATGGGGTAAGTGGTGCTCTTAACCTTAACATTGAGAGTTAAGGTGAAGCAGATGAAAGGATATTAGGGGTGTGCCTCATTGCTCTTATCCCTGGTCAGGGAGAGCTTTGAATATCAGAAGGTGTGGGAGTTCAGAAAGTTGGAACTCTCTCCACAAGTTAATGACTCTATAGATCTTGGGTTAAGATCCACAATGCTACAACATGTAATGTGAGCAAAGGGAAGACACACAGAATAGTAGGAGATGGACTACACATCTCTTCTATCTACCAATTTCCTTATCAAAAGGACTTTTCCTGCTTGGGGACAAAGATAAACAATCACAAACATTGCCTCTTAAGGAGGACTTCAGACAGGTGTCTGGCCAAGTAACAGGCCATGTCTTCCAGACTACATGAAGAAGAGATGTTATACCTCAATGCTTAAGCTATCAAGCAAAGCAAAAGCAAGTTCACAATGAACTATAGCAACTAAAGGTACCTGAAATCAATCCAACATAATCAATATTCAATTCAAAAAAGAAAGTCAACAGACAATACACAATCAACAATCAAGGCTACATTGTGCAAGGCACAAGCTCAATTCAAATGAGCTCAAAGCATCATACAAAACAAGTCAAAGTTAGTCCATAACAATCAAACAAACCAACTCAAGCCATATGAATTAATCTCCTTAAAGCCATGTGCTTCTTAACCTGAAAACAAACTCAAACATGAGAAGTAAACCCTTAGGCCAAAGCCTAGGGTCAAAGGAGGAGAAATAGACCAAAACAGAACATGAAAATTGGTAAGAATCAAGATTTATCAAATTAGAACATCATCCAATTGGTCCCATATCAAAAGCATTCATCAAATTCATTTCATAAACAAATCATGTCAAAGCATGCAAGTTGAAAGCTCAATGAAACAAACAGAATGAACCAATTCAAATCAAATCAAAAATGGCTCAATAAATCTCAATAAAAATCATGGCTAAACAGAACACATCAAAGGATCAACATACCAAAAATCATGGCATTTGAATAAGCATAAGCAAGTCAAATAAAATCATCAAGTCAAGGTAAGCATAAACAAGCTCAAACAAGACCACAAATGGTGCATTAACTTAAGGCAATCCTAAAACAGAAATGACATAAGATAAATGACCCAAACCAAAGCCCAGACACACTTCAACATGTTAAGAATCAATGTACAAAAGTTCAAGCTCATATGATAAGGCATAAGAATTTCACAAATCATGAAAGTTCAACACTCAACAAAAGTCCAATTATGACTAACCAGCAAAGAAAAATATCAAACAAATTGGAAATGAATCTTAAAATTCTAAAAAAATTTCACAAGCAACCGTAACATCAGAAGGAGCATCATGCAAAAATTTAGATCATTTGGCATTTAATTGGCATGGTAAATAAAATCAGCAAATTGGACAAGAAATGGTGTGACACATATTGTCACACCTCCAATGATCAGCTCATATCTCACAAACCAGAAATGAAAAAATAGCAAACTCAATGCCAAAATGTCAATTAGGATCTCTAGTTTACACATGAAAATTTTCAGCTTCATTGGATCAAACATCATTATTTCACAAACAAAATAGCAAGCAAGGTACATGAAAGCATATGCATGAACAAACCCTAGGCTAAAAACAATTTCAACCGTGCACAAATTCTGGAAAAATATCCATAAAATAGTAGACATTACAAGGAACATTGCACAAAAAATATCATGTGAATTGGACAATTATTTTAGGAGTTATGATTTTTTGAATGGAAAGAAAAAATTAAAAAATCATGAATGAAGGCATATGGACATGTAAGGCATACAAGATAAAATATACAAGGCAATTGGATTTTTGATGGAGCGGGGAATCGAACCACGCTCAAATTTGAACTGGAAAGCGCGCCAACGACCAAAACACGGTCGTTTCAACCAAACCATAGGCGCATGCAAAAGTCCATAATCCGCAGGAAAAAACGCAGGAAAGGCGATGGAGGTTGCATGTAAATTCGCAGGAAATTTCCAGCAAACAAGAACATGATGAAGATCTTCATGATCTTCGTCAACGATTTCCAGAAAATTTTCAAAGTCACCAGAAATACAAATTGAGCATATATTCATGAAGATATAACATCACACAACACGAATCAACATGCATTTCATCCAAAATCATCATAACATGCAAGAATCGAGCGAAATGAAAGTCAACATCTAAACTTAAATCGATCGGTTCTCACTCATTTCAGCACGGTTTAACACGATTCAAAGTTCAATCAACCCAGCAATCAAAGATCTATAACATTAGCATAGTAAAAATCAAGATTATGAGAATTAGTTTGTGACCTCTTGTAGCAACAGAAGCGGATTTAGCTGGAATTAGGCCTTGTGATGCTTGGAGAATCTTCTACAATGCTTATGGAGATGTTTAGGAAGAAGATCGATGCTCAGCTATGCACGATTCCACAGTTTCAAGACTTCACCATTGTTGATGTTCTTGCTTTGAGGAGCTTTAATTTGCACGAATTTCAGTTGAATCTTGCTTGAAAATTACTCAGTGATGATGTTTGATGATGAACAGAGCAAGAACTATGCAAATGCTTTGAAGAAAATGAGAGAAAAAATTGAGAGAAAATTGAGAGCAAAACTTTTAGATCTGAATTTGTGAAGTGTCGTTAGTGAAAAACAGTTAGGGTTTCTGTTATATATGCTGTGCTAATCACCCTCTTAATCCAAATTAATCATGCTTAGTTAAGTTGAAATTAAGTGAAAACAAGGTGCATGGCAAAAAAATGACAAATTAGAGGGTGTGTGAAGCATGCACACGTGAACAGTAACCAATGTGATCAAAACAGAATTATGGATCGATACAAAACTCATATGTATCAATACATAGCACATTTTTCCTTGCATGCATCAATGTGAAATTCGTATGCATCAATGCATAGCACATTTTGCCTTGCATGCATCGATGCGAAATTCGTATGCATCAATGCATATCACATTTTGGCCATGCACACTTGACAATGATTTGATCATATCTTCTCAACCATTCATCAGATTCTCGTGATCTTGGACTTTTTGGAAATGGGAGAGAAATATCTACAACTTTCATGTTCAACAAAATTTCATTTGAAGCTTCCTTGATGTTGGAAAGTTGAGTTGAAGTTGGTCCAAAACTTGCCATTTTTGAAAATATTAGGTCACTTTCTATTTCTGGAAGCTTTTGACTTGACTTCAAATTCTTCAATGTGAGTGTTTGAGATGTCAAATGAGACTTGTATGGACATGAATGAGGTCTTTCTAACCATCTCCCACCTTTAAATCCATGATTGAATGCACAGTTGACTTGGTTTGACTTTTCTAGGGTTTCAGCTAACCTAGCTATGCTCAGATGAAATTCAAGCCTCTACCACTTGAGATCTTGATTCAAAATGATGCCATGGTTCATATGAACTCTTGTGAATGATCATTGGTGCCCAAATTCTTCAGAATGGCCACCATCTATTGCTCAATGCTTTGCCTTTGACTGGCTTGACCTAAGATTGCTTCATCTGCAAGTAACAAGGTTAGATGACAATATTTTTGTACTTTTGGTTAGTGATTGAAATAAAAGCAATGATATACAAATGAAAAACATGCTTGGTGATCAAGAAATCACTCTCAAAAGAGAACCCACTCACAGGGAAGGAGGCAAGGTGCACAATGATCCTTGAGGCAATGATATGATGTGATATGATGCCATGAGGGATCTTAGGGACAAAATTGGGGTCTTACAGATGCCCCTATTTAAGGTCCTTCTAGCCGGAGAAGTGAAGTTTAGAAATCTTCATCTCGACGCGGTAGAATGGGCTTAAATAACAGTAATGAGACAAATTTTGGTCCCTAAGAGACCTCATAATGCGGATGTATGCATGTAAAAGACACAAATTCTGTGGGGAATATGGTTCTCAGAAGAAAAGACGATCCATTGGAGTAATACACTCACCAGGAACAAAGACTCTAACAAGACTCTCACAGGGACCCTTATTGGGGATAGAAAGAAAAAGAAGTGCGTGAGCAGGACACGATTCTGAATTAGAGGAAAACTGACACGGCGTGAACATGACACGACTGGACTAGAGACCTCACCGGGGAGTGAAGGACTCAAACTGGGGAACAAATGATTTCCAATGGAAAACACATCCATTGGAAAGACACAAGCTGACTCAAACTATCCACAAAGGATACTTCGGGTGAAAATCCGGACTCGGATCAAGGAACGATTCACAAAGAACCTCCCTGCCGGGGAAAATTGCATATATTGGGGGAAAACGCCAATACAACAAAAGGGTAAAATCACAGCAAGAAATCCACTGGAGAAGGTCTAACAAAGAGACTCTCCTGGGGAAAAGCAACAAGATGAGGTGTTACTGGTATAAGGGTAACAAACTCAGGAAGAATGAATATCTAAGACCGGTATAAGGGTGAGAGATATCAATCAACCAAACATCTGAGAAAGACCTGAAAAAGGTACATCAACTCAGGAAATTCTGACTCCACAGGGGACCAAGGTCATAATAGGGAGCAGAAAGGAGGGAACACCAGGGATACCGGTTACTGGGTATATAATAGGTGACCGACCAGAGCGTGAATTGGTATATATGCCAAAACACTCATCATCCGAAAGGAGGGCTTGAAAAAGCAAATCGACTTAAAGGATGGACATTCGAATCCACAATAGGAAAACGAATCTTACTTAACTGGGGACACAAACCCGAAGAGTGCCTGAGATATAATATCCATTACCGTCAGAACGTGGATAGAATACTCGCATGAGATATATTATCTATTACCGTCAAAACGTAGATAATACACTCGCATGGAAGGAAACACCAGGGATACCGAGGTATATAATAGGTGACCAACCGAAAACGTGAATTGGTATATATGCCAAGACACTCATCATCCAAAACACAAACTGGTTAAAGGATGGATATTCGATTCTACAAAGAATACGAATCTTACTCTACTGGGGAAGATCGACAAAGGATTCCAACCAAAGAGTGAAAGAGATATATTATTCATTACTGTCAGAACGTGAATAACATACTCGAAAGGAAGAGACACCAGAGATACCGGTTAGGGCATATAATAGGTGATCAGCCAAAAAGAGAGACAATCGATACCAAGCATACGGGTAAGCGAAAGACAACTCAAAAGGATAAATTGCAAGCATCCGGCAATTATCCAACAACAAAATATATCCGACTCCGCAAAGGGAAAATGAGTCTTACTCGACTGGGGAAACACAAAAGGCTTCGACTGAAGAGTGCATGAGATATATTATCCATTACCGTCAGAACGTGGATAACATACTCGCATGGAAGATTATCCACAACCGGTTACTGGGTTAACAAAGGATAAATCGACCGAAAAGAAAGGCATCGGGATACCAAACTAAGTATATAATGATGACCAATCAAAGGGAGCAACAATCATTACCAAGCAATCGGGTAAATGAAAGAAGACTCGCTGGGGATAAATTGCAAGCATACGACAATTACCCACAAGAACTAGCTGGGGATGCATTGATAAACAATCAATGATCCGGTGAACAAATCACTAGCAAACGATGAAAAGACCCACTGGTGACTTCAAAGGGATAACATTGCAAGCATACGACAATGATCCAGAAGACTTGCTGGGAATACAATTGCGAGCATATGGCAATTGTCCACAAGCAAAGAAGGAATATCAACATTGAACAACGAATGAAGATAACCATAAAGAGTAACCATCATCGGTTAGGATTAACAACAAGGTCAACTCTGCAAAAGGGAGCAATTAGGGTTTATAACTATCGAATACGGGGTAGAATACCAAAAACTCGAGCCGAGGAAACAAGAGGTTTAACATTACCGACTACTGGGTAGAGAACCAAAGACTCAGCTGGGGATAGAATTGCTAGCAACCGGCAATTATCCACCTGTACCACAAGGCACAAACTCCGCTAGGGAGAAAAATCACAACATGGGATTTACAACTACCGACTACCGGGTAGACAACCAACGACTCTTGTCGAGGAATAAAAGGTATATCACCATAAATTCCTCCAAAAAGGCAAGGAAAATAGGACTTACAACTACCAGTTACTGGGTAGAGGCCCACAAAAAGACTCCGCTGGGGATAAAAAGAATTATTACCGGTTATTGGGCAATTCATTCATTTATTCCACAGGGAAGCACAAGAAACATCTGACAAATAGCCAATTCGGGATCAATCCGAAAAGACAGACTGAATCAAAATTCGTCCTATGAGGATATAACTCAATAGGAACATCCATCCCAATATATATGTTGGGAGGAAACAGAAGAAACCGTCATCCACGAGGATACATCTCAGTGGGGAACTGCAGAAGGAAAATACAGACATTTTCTGCTTATGGGGCTGACTCTACATGGAGAGATTTAAACACCCGACATCTGCTTGGGAAGATCTATAAAGATCTATATCACCCATAGCAGGAGAACAACAAACAAAAGATATATGGCAACAAATGCAACATAAATATCTGAATGTTTATGATTATGCATGAATATGCGTAATTTATGTTTGATGAATGCTGACAAAACAGACAGTTCTAACACAAACAGGCCCAGGAATCAGACGCCCGGTACTATACTTCCAGGAAAAACCAACTGGAAAGCCAATCTGCAGGAGATCTACATGCTGAAAAGCCAAGATCTGCGGGGAGGCAAAAGATCAGAGATATCACCAAATCTCTGAGTGATGGATCACAATCAACCCAACTGGCACAAAAAGTCACAACAGGCAAGAACTGCCACAAAGACAAATCTGTTGGGGAAACGGGAGAAATCCCAAAACATCCGCAGGGGAACAGGAGCTCACTGCACAAGCCAGAACTGCTGGGAAGCAACTTCATATAACTCCATTGGGGAACAACCCACTGAGGGAGAACAAATCATCCATGTAGAATCCACTGCACAAGTAACTCTACCTGGGGAGAACATCAATAGCCATTCCATCGGGGAATACACCCACTGAGGGAAAAACAGATCACACCAGTAGATTCTGCAACAAGCCACCCTACTGAGGATAAAAAATAATCAGGGAATCAACCCAATCTCTGGATGCTAGATCACCAACCAAACTGGGGAAACAGAGATTTCAACAGGCAGAAACTGCTACAAAAGCAACTCTGTCAAGGATACCAGCTCTGATGAAGATTCTGAGGGGATATCACAGATACAATCATGATTCTGTTGGGGATACCAACTCTATTGGGGATTTTGCACAAATACAATCCACCAAACCACAAATCTGCTGATGGCTCCACTAGGGATATCCACTGAAGAACCCACTGGGAATATGGAAGAGAGCTAGGGATCAACCACCAAATGCTGATTCTTCTGAGGGGAACACCCACAACTGCTGAGGAGGAACACAATCACTGCTCTTCTGAAGGGATAAGCACACTGATGGGGAGATAGCAACTCCGCTGGCGACTTGGCCGGGGAAGGGAGTACTGCTGGAACGAACGAAGTCTTCCACAAGCGCTCTACTCTGGGGATATATCACAGATTCTGCTAGCGACTGTGCTGAGGAAAGATAGCAACAACCCTGCTTGCGACAATGCTGGGGAAAGTGGTAAAGTACCGGGATATCGATCCACCAACCATTGAATCTTCAAAGGGAAAGCATCCATGCTGAGGAGAAAAAAAACCACAACTCCGCTGGAAACTGCACTGGGGAGAGACGGAGCACCTGGGTCTCAAACCACCCATTACCGAAAATTCCAAAAGGAGAAACACCCATGCTGGGGGAGAATACTGCTGGAGAAGAAAACGAAGTCTTCAACAAGCACTCTGATTGGGGAACAACCCACAACAACAACCCTGCTTGGGGGACAACCCCAACAACAACTCTGCTTGGGGAACAACCCCAACAATCAAGCAGGAGAAAGAGGATACAACCAATGCCAGTAATATGAACAAAAGTCTTACCTGTTGGAAATCATGCCACCCTCGGGAGAGCACTGAGAAATTCTTAAGTATCCTTTCATCATTGTGAATGTTCACTTTGTTTAAAACAACAATTTTGAAAAATTTATTTGTTTAAAACAATGACATTTTATCAATTAAAACATGCAAAACATTTGTTGAATTGAAACAAATAAGAGTGCGAATAATTGGATAAAAGCTCAAATTGATTTGATGGAATGGTAGCCTGCAAATGGCAAGACTCCATAGATCTGTACAAATTCGAAATCAGTGATATATATTGGAAGAGGGATACATTGAACATAATGATCCTTTCTCTACCAATTTGAATCTCGATGTATTCGAAGCTTCAGTTGACGACGAATCGAGAATCTCTGACGAAAAGACAGCTGTGGAACAGAAAGTCTTGTCAGGATGCAGTTACTTGCCAAATCCCTAATTTTTGCCTAGATTGCCCCAGGGTGAGGTACTCAATCTAGCGGAATGCAAATATACTTTTTCAAGTCTCTAACTTTTGCCTGGATTACCCTTGCGGGTTCTCCACCGAGACGCTCATTTTTGCCTAAGCCGCCCTTTCGGGTTTTCAACTTAGCGAGCTATTCTGTTTTTTCATTTGCATATACTTATTTTTTTTAGGCAAAGTATTTCTTGACTGCATCTGAATTCACAGGACGAGTGAAATCCTCCTCATCCATTGTTGTAAGCATCAAAGCTCCGCCTGAAAAGGCTCTCTTAACAACATATGGACCCTCGTAGTTTGGAGTCCACTTGCCCCTGGAATCGGGCGCGAAAGACAAAACTTTCTTGAGCACGAGGTCACCTTCTTGGAACATACGAGGCTTGACCTTCTTATCGAATGCTTTCTTCGTTCTCTGCTGATATAACTGGCCATGACACATGGCAGTCAATCGCTTCTCTTCAATCAAATTCAGTTGGTCATAACGACTCTGAATCCATTCAGCATCAGTCAACTTGGCTTCTGTCAAGACTCTCATTGATGGGATCTCCACCTCTACTGGGAGAACAACCTCCATGCCGTATACAAGAGAGAAAGGGGTTGCCCCTGTTGAAGTGCGGACAGATGTACGATAACCATGCAAAGCAAATGGCAGCATCTCATGCCAATCTTTGTACTTAACTGTCATCTTCTGGATAATCTTCTTGATGTTCTTATTAGCAGCTTCAACAGCCCCATTCATCTTAGGTCTGTAGGGAGAGGAGTTATGGTGTGCAATCTTGAATTCAGCGCACAAATCATCCATCATCTTATTATTCAGATTAGATCCATTATCAGTAATGATCTTATCTGGCACACCATAACGGCAAATCAACTGGTTCTTGATAAACTTCACAACCACCTGCCTGGTCACATTCGCATACGAAGCGGCCTCAACCCATTTGGTGAAGTAATCAATTGCTACGAGAATAAACCTGTGTCCGTTGGACGCTTTCGACTCAATCATGTCAATTCCCCACATAGAGAAAGGCCATGGTGATGAAATCACATTCAGAAGTGTCGGAGGAATATGAATCTTATCCGCATAAATCTGACACTTGTGACATTTCTTCACATATTTGCAGCAGTCAGACTCCATTGTCAGCCAATAGTAGCCTGCTCTCAACATCTTTCTAGCCATGGCATGTCCATTGGAATGAGTACCTAATGAACCCTCATGGACCTCAGTCATCAACAGGTTTGCTTCGTGTCTATCCACGCATCTGAGCAAAACCATGTCAAAATTTCTCTTATACAGCACTTCACCACTGAGGTAGAAACTGCCTGACAACCTTCTCAAAGTTTTCCTATCTTTCACAGATGCCCCAGGCGGGTAGACCTGGTTCTGGAGGAAATTCTTGATATCAAAATACCAAGGCTTGTCATCATTCACTTCTTCAACTGCAAATACGTGAGCTGGTCTATCCAAGCGCATCACGGCAATGTTGGGAACTTCATTCCAATACTTGACCACAATCATCGAAGCAAGCGTAGCAAGCGCATCTGCCATCCGATTATCCTCTCGAGGAATATGATGAAAGTCAACTTCTGTAAAGAACGTTGAAATCCTTCTTGCATAATCTCTGTACGGAATGAGACCTGGCTGATTCGTCTCCCATTCACCCTTGATCTGATTAACAACTAGGGCCGAATCACCATACACATCAAGATGTTTGATTCTCAAATCAATACATTCTTCAAGTCCCATAATACAGGCCTCATACTCAGCCATATTATTCGTGCACTTGAAAATTAGCCTTGCTGTAAGCGGAATATGTGTGCCATGAGGAGTAATGATTACTGCCCCAATACCATTTCCGTACTGATTTACAGCGCCATCAAACACCATCGTCCATCTGGAACCAGGTTCCGGACCTTCATCAAGTGTAGGCTCATCACAATCTTTCATTTTCAAATACAGAATCTTCTCATCTGGGAAGTCATATTGAATTGACTGATGATCTTCAATCGGATGGTGCGCTAAATGGTCAGCCAAGATACTACCTTTGATAGCTTTCTGAGCTCGATACTCGATATCATACTCAGACAACAACATCTGCCAACGGGCAATCCTCCCAGTTAAAGCAGGCTTCTCGAAGATATACTTGATTGGATCCATTCTGGATATCAACCAAGTTGTATGATTTATCATGTACTGGCGCAAACGCTTAGCAGCCCAAGCTAAAGCACAACACGTCTTCTCAAGCATTGAGTACCGAGACTCACAATCAGTAAACTTCTTACTGAGGTAGTAGATAGCAGATTCTTTCTTCCCTGATTCATCTTGTTGACCGAGTACACAACCCATCGAGTCTTCAAGCACAGTCAGATACATAATCAGAGGTCTTCCTTCCACAGGCGGAGACAAGATTGGAGGTTCAGACAGATACTCTTTGATACTGTCGAAAGCTCTCTGGCAATCTTCGGTCCAATCATGAGACTGATCTTTCCGAAAGAGCTTGAATATCGGCCCACATGTGGCAGTCATGTGGGATATAAATCTGGAAATATAGTTCAAGCGGCCAAGAAAACCTCGGACTTGCTTCTCAGTTTTGGGTGCAGGCATCTCTTGTATTGCTTTGACCTTTGCAGGATCAACTTCAATACCTCTTTCGCTAACAACAAAACCCAACAACTTGCCGGAACGGACTCCAAATGTACATTTGTTGGGATTCAGGCGAAGTCTAAACTTCCTCAGACGCTGAAAAAGCTTCAACAAATGCTCAACATGTTCAACTTCCGTTCGGGACTTAGCAATCATATCATCAACATAGACCTCTATCTCCTTGTGCATCATATCATGAAACAAGGTAGTCATAGCACGTTGATACGTGGCTCCGGCGTTCTTAAGACCGAAGGGCATCACTCGATAACAGAATGTTCCCCAAGGTGTGATGAATGTTGTCTTCTCCATACCTTCGGGTGCCATCTTGATTTGATTATAACCGGAAAATCCGTCCATGAAGGAAAAGACTTTGAATTTAGCTGTATTGTCTACCAACATATCAATGTGTGGTAGAGGAAATCATCTTTCGGACTAGCTTTATTCAAATCTCTGTAATCAACACACATACGGACTTTTCCGTCCTTCTTAGGCACATGCACAATATTGGCCACCCATTGAGGATATGTAAAAGTCACCAGAAACCCCGCATCAATTTGCTTCTGAACTTCCTCTTTGATCTTCACTGCCATATCTGGATGAGTTCTTCTGAGCTTCTGCTTCACAGGCACACACTCAGGCTTCAAAGGCAGGAAATGTTGCACAATATCTGTATCTAAACCCGACATGTCTTCATATGACCAAGCGAAGATATCTGAATATTCTCGTAGCAACTCAATCAATCTCTTCTTGACAGACTCTTCAAGAAGTGCCCCAATCTTCACCATACGAACACAATCCTCAGACCCCAAGTTGACTGTTTCCAAATCCTCAAGGTGCGGCTGAATGATCTTCTTCTCGTGCTCAAGGAGACGGGTAATCTCATCAGGAATCCCTTCAACATCATCTTCCTCTGCCTCGAATACAGGGAATTCAAAATTGGGAGATGGCGTCGGATCATTATGTTCAATGGGTTTTAGAATCAACCTGCATAATGATTTTGGTTAAGGAAAAACTTTAGAATTTAAACAAACAAATCATTATGCAGATGAAAAATGTTTAACAATGGAAAACAAATGTTTAACAATGCATTAATTGAATGAAAACATCATTGTATAAATGCTGCCAACAATGTCATCACTTCTCCTTTTGGCATGGGAGAGGGGTTTTAAACAAAGTGAACAATTACTCTGATCTATGGATGACTGTAGGAACATCTACAGCGACCCAATTGTGGCAGACTCCACCAGGTATGATGAAATTGCTCAGATCCTCTGCATCCTGTTCCAAGATAGCAGCAGCTTCTTCAGGTTGATCAGCATGGATGAATCCTCCACTCTTGAACAACCCTTTCTCGTTGAATGCCCCAGAGGAATAGCCAATGCCAGCCCGGGATCTGTTGTCTTCAAGCTCAATCAGCTTCCCTAAACCAGCAACTGCACCACATTCAATGGCCAGCTTTGCATCACGGTAGGAAGCAAATGAATGAGACTTCTTCTCAATTGGTTCATCAATAGATAAAGCTTGGAACGGAGTTCCAACTTCATCCTCAGCGTCTATATATGAGAAAGAAGACAAGTGGCTAACCAGGAGAGCCTTTTCTCCCCCTACCACAACCAGTTTCTTATTTTTCACGAATTTCAGCTTCTGGTGTAGGGTGGATGTCACGGCGCCAGCCTCGTGAATCCATGGTCTACCAAGGAGACAGCTATAAGATGGGTGGATATCCATAACCTGAAAGGTAACTTGGAAATCACTAGGTCCAATCTTGATCGGGAGATCAACTTCCCCAATCACAGTCTTACGTGACCCATCAAACGCTTTCACAACAACACCACTCTGCCTCATAGAAGGACCTTGATATGACAATCGAGCGAGTGTGGTCTTTGGCAATACATTCAGAGATGATCCAGTGTCCACCAGCACATTGGACATGGCATCAGATTTGCAGTTCATAGAAATGTGTAAAGCCATGTTGTGGTCTCTTCCCTCCTCAGGGAGATCAGCGTCACAGAAACTCAAAGTGTTGCAAGCAGTGATGTTTGCAACTATACCATCAAACTGTTCTACAGTGACGTCATGATCGACATACGCCAGATCCAAAACCTTCTGCAGAGCCTCCCTATGAGGTTCTGAATTCAGAAGCAGAGATAATACGGAGATCTTGGATGGCGTTTGTAGAAGCTGGTCTACAATATTGTACTCACTCTTTTTGATGAGCCTCAGCATCTCATCGCATTCTTCATCCACTATGCCACTCGGGCCAATAGAAGAATCAGGAGTCTTTTATACAGAGGAGGAGGGTTTGGCAACAGGTGCCGGATTCTGAACATTAACAGCTGTCCCAACCGGACGCTCAACAGTATCAGAAGCAACAGCCTTAGCCTGAGGCTTAGGCGCAGAGAACACTCGACCACTCCGGGTCAACCCACTTACATCAGCAATATTGGTGACAAAAGTTGAAGGCAACGACACTTCTCTCCCATCTTCCACAGTAACGGGGTTGTATCTGAACGGAATAGCTCTATCAGAAGAATAAGGCACCGGGCCTGCAGGCTTAATTGTCAGAGAAGGAGAGACCTTCGGCTTGCTGCCATCATAACGAATGACAACAGGCTCGGGTAACTTGAACACAGGAGATATAACATTCACTTCTAGTTCATCTTCATCAACATTGCGGTTCTGAAGAATCCCTATGGTACCTTCATCTAACAACTCTTGAAGCTCTCGTCACACCTGGCGACACCCCAAACGGTTAACCGAACAGATGCGGCATCGGTCATGGTCATGCTCCATATGGCTGTACTGACACAGCAAACGATGTAATTCGACCAGTGACTGTCTAATATGACTAACATATTTGACTTTATATTTCCCATGGCACCCCTGGACCATATTCACCGATTTTCCATGCTCGGGCAGTGGGTTCTTTGTAACATTGGGGCCTGAGTCCTCGAAGCTCAGAATACCGCACCGCATAAGGTCTTGCACCTTAGTCTTCAACGGAAAGCAGTTCTCTATATTGTGCCCCGGAGCACCGGAATGATACACACAGTGTTGGTCTGGCTTATACCACCACTGAGGATTTGTAGGCACATCAGGAGGATCCCTGGGAGTAACCAACTTCCTTTCCAACAAGGAAGGATATAGCTCAGCGTATGACATAGGAATCGGATCGAAGCTGATCTTCTTCCTATCATAATTCAAATTAGCCTGGTTGGTTGTACTGCCAAGAGGCTGGTAAGCCTGTTGCTGTGGACGATGCTGCTGCTGATACTGAGGTTGCTGTTGATGCTGATGCTGCTGAGGTTGCTGATACTGAGCACTGTCTCTGAAAACAGGTGCTATATGAGCCACCTGGTGCTGATTACTTGCACGGCGTGCAGGCTTCCTCTGAACAGAGGGTCTTCTGGATTTAACATGGGACTGCACAACATGTGCCTCCCCATCCTTCTTCTTAAATGCCCCATACCGTTTAGAAGAGCTCTCATCCTTAGCCAAACGTCCTTCACGGACTCCTTCCTCCAGGCGCATTCCCATGTTCACCATCTCGGTGAAATCAGAGGGAGCACTCGCAACCATCCGCTCATAATAAAATGAACTAAGAGTCTTCAGAAAGATCTTAGTCATCTCCTTCTCTTCCAGCGGAGGAGTGATCTGGGCAGCCAACTCTCGCCACCTCTGGGCGTACTCCTTAAATGTCTCTTTATCCTTCTGGGACATGGCCCTGAGTTGATCACGGTCAGGCGCCATATCAACATTGTACTTATATTGCTTGACGAAGGCTTCGCCAAGATTATTGAAGGATCAAATGTTTGCACTATCAAGGCTCATATACCACCGAAGAGCCGCACCGGACAAACTATCCTGGAAATAATGGATCAGAAGCTGATCATTATCTGTTTGAGTAGACATTTTTCTGGCGTACATAACCAGATGAGCAAGAGGGCAGGTGTTCCCCTTATACTTTTCAAAGTCAGGCACTTTGAATTTGATCGGAATTTTCACACCGGGAACAAGGCAAAGCTCAGCAGCAGACTTGCCAAACAAATCTTTCCCTCTGAGAGTCTTCAATTCCTTTCGCAGCTCAAGGAATTGGTCATTTATTGCTTCCATCTTCTCATTGACATCTGGGCCCTCAGACGGCTCAGAATGATAGATGGTGTCGTCTACCCGAGGAATGGTATGCACGACAGGAGGAGCAGCAGCAAGGACCGGGCTAGATGCCGACATAGAAGCAAAGGTTGGAGCAGGAATATCTAGCATGAAACCCGGAGGCATTCCCCAAGGAAACCCGGCTGGCATAGCATTGGGCACTAGCAGCTGGCACAGTCGGAGCGACGATCTCAGAAATAACCGTCCTTTGGACAGGAGTTGCAGGAGGTTGAGCAGGTTGATTCTGGGCAGCAAGGAGTTGCTCCATCAAAGCGCCAAGTCTGGCGACCTCTTCTTTGAATTCACGGTTCTCTTGTTCCAACTGATCCATTACTCTGGCAGAATTGGCTCTAGTATAGTACCGGTGAGTCAGCTTGTCTTCAAAATAAATGAAGAGCACAGAGTTAGGCCACAGACAAGAAGACCAAGAACAACCTGCTTATGCAAGATAATGCATGAAATGCTTGTGCATATGCTTTATTTTATTTTCAAGGAACTTTTAGGGTATTATTTGCAAATTTTTGAGTATTTAAACATTTAATAGCATGTGGAAAATATCTCATCGAATATATTTTTGACAAAGAAGTACAGCATTTTTGATCATTACAAAGAGAAAAGGAAAATAAACATCCTATGGATCCCTAGAAGCTCGGGATGCTGGAAGACGAGATGCACACAGCTTCTTGATCTCTCTCTCATAGGCTGCTTCCATATCCGCTTTCTCTTTTGCAAGCCGATCGTACTTCCTCTTCCAGAATTTGGAAGACTGAGGAAGCAGAGAAGTCCAAGCATCGTTCGGATCATCGATCACCTGATACTCGAGAAACTCAATCAGAGCGTCTTTCTCTTTCAGCTGTTGAAGCAACTCTTCTCTTTCACGGATCCAAGCACGTGAAAGGTCTTCTTCTCTCAACTCCTCTACATCTTGGGTGGGGAGGGTTGAAGGCCCAGCCACATCCAACGGTGTAAGTCTCGGATGATCGTACGACATCAGATATACAACAACTCTCTGTCTAACCCAAGAGGTGTATGGCTCCAAAGCAATGCAGTTCTTCGGACCCAATTCATTCCTGGTCTTCTTGCAGATCTTGCGCCAAGCGCGGACAAATCTGGCTTTCAGGCCTTGGGGATCTTTACCCTCCTGAAAGAATACACCTTCTAACAAAATGTTATGAGGTTTATCCTTTAAGGGGAACCCAAGCTGACGACGTGCTAGAATAGGATTGTAGCTGATCCCACCACATGTACCAAGAAGAGGCACATTAGGGAACTCACCACAATAATCAATAATCTGCACAGTATCATACACGCGATCATACCAAGAGATATCATCATTAGTGAGAGACGTGAGTCTCTGAGACCACCGTAGACATCCCTTGTTCTCCTTGAAAGCAACCGTCTGCGGCAAGTGCGAAATAAACCACTTATATAGCAGAGGCAGACAGCACACAATAACTCCTCCACCCTTTGCATTCCTCAGATGCAAAGAGAAATAGGCATCACCCAACAGAGTCGGAACGGGATTAAGAACTGAGAAGATCCTAATGGCGTTCACATCCACAAATTTGTCGATGTTGGGGAATAATACCAACCCATAGATGAGCAGCACAAATAAAGCCTCAAAGGCATCCCCACTCATGGACTTCCCATAAACGGTAGCTTGAGCAATGAGGAAATATGAAGGAAGACCCTGAACTCCACCTTTGGTAGTTAGATTAGCTTTAATCAATGTTTCATCTATGTGCAACAAGTCTGCAATCTCTCGAGCAGTCGGAATACTCTCTAGGCCACTGAACGACACCTGATCCAGAATCGGGATCCCAATAAGATGAGAATACTCTTCCAAAGTAGGCAATAACTGGAAGTCCGGAAAAGAGAAGCAATGATACAGAGGATCATAAAACTGAGCCAGAGTACTCATCAAACCCTCATCAACCTGAGTAGTCAATAGAGGCAGAAGCTTCCCATAGCGAGCTTTGAAACCCAAGGGATCTAATACATAAGATGACAGATTCCTTAACTCTTTCACATCAGGTTGTCTAAAGCTGTACTTCTTTGTATGCCTTTTTGGTCTTTCCATGTCTGAAAATTTTGCAAATAAACCCTTTAAGTTCCTTGAATTTTTTTTTTCTGATGACATGAATGCAGATGAATGCATGGATGCATGAATGCAACAATCACACTCAAGGATCAAGCAAGTCACACCAGACAAAGGTCATGGGAAAGCTCATTGTATCCCTAATATCAATCATCCATTTTGGTGGATTTAGGTTTTCACCTTATCAACACCCAAGTTCCATTGATATTAACGGTACATGAACCGGCTCGAACATCCTTAATATCAACCATCCATTTTGGCGGATTATGGGTTACACCTTATCAACGCCCAAGTTCCATTGATATTAAGGATATTTGAACGACTCAACCATGAATCACGGGTTTGCTGAGAGTCACGAGCATGGAGTCTCGGTTAAGAACCACCCAAAGGGAGTGTACTAGGGTTTAAACCTGCCAGACATGTTCTACCAGAGGTTCCCATAATCATCGTCCCATCTTTCGAATATTATCGGAGGAACGAATACTCGTATTCCAAAAATATTCTCAAGAGAGACTCTTATGAGTGTAGTATCGCGTAACAATCGCATCAGATCTTACATCTGAACGACCTCCGCACTACGTCCTAAAAATAGGCCAAGATGGGCTTGGTAAACTACGGTCCTTGGCTTCTAAGGCACATGATTGAAAAGATAATGCCTAACCACAAATAACTTGTGTGACATTATTAATCCAACATGACCTCCACCAAGTGAATGGACTCGCAAGTCAACTGGCTAAGGAATACTCCACACCAGTCAACAAGACTACGCCATTCTCCTATCCTAGAGTGCACTCGAGTTCGGGTATAGAACTCATCTCACAAAGATCACCAAAGCAAACAACAATTGTATATCAAGCAACCAAAACATTACAATCAATACAGTTATCCCAAATTATACAAAAATATGTCAAATAACGCATAAACAATATATCACACAACAAGGGTGAAAAGTAGGCAAAACCACCAGGGAAGGCTTTGTCTCTCCCCAGTGGAGTCGCCACTTTTCTGTAGCGGTGTATTCGTCGCTATATGATTTATTGATTAAACCATATGCAAAGCATACAAAGAATCGAGTCGCCACCGCACTTTTATTTATCCTAAGGATTGGCTAAAAAGCGAACAAAAGCCTAAGAAGTTTTACACATAGAAAACTAATAAAAAGATCAGAGAATCTGGATAAGGGGTAAATTACGCAATGGGAAGGTGTTAGGCACCCAAAACGTCCTAGGTACTCCTAGGGAGCCCTTTTCACACTTGTTGTATAAAAAGTTTATTTGTTTATGACATATTGTGCAAACATGATTGGGATGATGAGAAAAGAATGTACATTTTATTATTTTTGTGTTTGAACGGATGAACCCGTTGCCTACGTACCTTTCCATAAAAAGGTAAAGGATCAAAACGCCGTAGTTCGGCTAAAAGATTTCCAAAATATCAGTGGGTTCATTTTAAAACAAGAGCACTAAGGCTTTTCATTCTCAACGGGAGAAAACTCAACCTGAATCAACAATCCACCATGCGAGGACGGCTTCAACATACTAGTGAGGGGTTAACCCTATAATAAGTATGGAAGACTTACAATCAACTCACTAAGGATGTGGTGAGATTTACATCAACCACTATGAGAATTGAAACCTATGGCTAATGTATGAAAACATATCAACAATGGGCAAAGCCACAAAACAATTGAATGGGTGAAGTTAATTGATTATGAGTATTCACAAAAGGATGGTCAAAGTATGATTAGAATTCAATTCAGAAAGAAGTGTTATGAAATGGAGTTTGAAAAGTCAAGGACTTAGGGTCCAAGTTTCTAATTTGAAAAGAGATGAGAATGTTTGCACAACATGTATTTACAAGTTTTAAAAGTCAACAAGTGAAAAGGGGTTTTGAAACAAAAGGATGTGGATGAAGGAGTGTAAAACTTCCTAGAAGTTCACCTCTTGAAATCATATAGAAGATGATTCAAGTGTGTCCTTTGGAATATGGCAACAAAACAAGTGAGCAAATAAAAGCAAGGTGATACCGGATGCCATCAATGGACTTATACCAATCTCACAAACAAAGGCGGATACCGGATACCAATCAATGGATTTACACCAATCTCCTAAAACAAAACGATGATACCGGATGCCAATAAATGGACTTATACCAATCTCAAAAGGCAAAACAAAACATGGATATCAGATGCCAATCTATCTGGACTTATTCCAATCTCCACAGGATGATCATAGGAATACAAAAGCCAACAACATGGTCTTATAATTGCATCCTCACGTACAACAAACAAACAAAAAGATGGATGTCAGATGCCAATCTATCTGGACTTATACCAACCTCCAAAGGATGATCATAGGAGTACAAAGGCCAACAACATGGACTTATAATTGCATCCTCACATACAACAAACAAACAAAAAGATGGATGTTAGATGCCAATCTATCTGGACTTATACCAACCTCCAAAGGATGATCATAGGAGTACAAAGGCCAACAACATGGACTTATAATTGCATCCTCACATACAACAAACAAACAAGCACTAAGAAAAGAGGACATAAGTAGCCAATGAAATGGTCTTACACTCAATCCCTTCCAAATCATAGGAACAAATGGCCAATGAATGGACTTATAGTTGATTCCTCAATGGGCAAACTCAAACAAGTTACAAAGATACGAAATGATGATCATGCAATAATGAACAATTAATGATGATAAATGCACAAAGGCAAGCAAGCAAACATGTACAAATGAACTAAGCAATCAATCAAACAAAGTCATTTAGCACACACTATAACCAAGCAATTAGGCTCAAGCAAGGGTTAGACTTGAAAGTCAACTGGAATGGGGTAAGTGGTGCTCTTAACCTTAACATTGAGAGTTAAGGTGAAGCAGATGAAAGGATATGAGGGGTGTGCCTCATTGCTCTTATCCCTGGTCAGGGAGAGCTTTGAATATCAGAAGGTGTGGGAGTTCAGAAAGTTGGAACTCTCTCCACAAGTTAATGACTCTATAGATCTTGGGTTAAGATCCACAATGCTACAACATGTAATGTGAGCAAAGGGAAGACACACAGAATAGTAGGAGATGGACTACACATCTCTTCTATCTACCAATTGCCTTATCAAAAGGACTTTTCCTGCTTGGGGACAAAGATAAACAATCACAAACATTGCCTCTTAAGGAGGACTTCAGACAGGTGCCTGGCCAAGTAACAGGCCATGTCTTCCAGACTACATGAAGAAGAGATGTTATACCTCAATGCTTAAGCTATCAAGCAAAGCAAAAGCAAGTTCACAATGAACTATAGCAACTAAAGGTACCTGAAATCAATCCAACATAATCAGTATTCAATTCAAAAAAGAAAGTCAACAGACAATACACAATCAACAATCAAAGCTACATTGTGCAAGGCACAAGCTCAATTCAAATGAGCTCAAAGCATCCTACAAAACAAGTCAAAGTTAGTCCATAACAATCAAACAAACCAACTCAAGCCATATGAATTAATATCCTTAAAGCCATGTGCTTCTTAACCTGAAAACAAACTCAAACATGAGAAGTAAACCCTTAGGCCAAAGCCTAGGGTCAAAGGAGGAGAAATAGACCAAAACAGAACATGAAAATTGGTAAGAATCAAGATTTATCAAATTAGAACATCATCCAATTGGTCCCATATCAAAACCATTCATCAAATTCATTTCATAAATAAATCATGTCAAAGCATGCAAGTTGAAAGCTCAATGAAACAAACAGAATGAACCAATTCAAGTCAAATCAAAAATGGCTCAATAAATCTCAATAAAAATCATGGCTAAACAGAACACATCAAAGGATCAGAATACCAAAAATCATGGCATTTGAATAAGCATAAGCAAGTCAAATAAAATTATCAAGTCAAGGTAAGCATAAACAAGCTCAAACAAGACCACAAATGGTGCATCAACTTAAGGCAATCCTAAAACAGAAATGACATAAGATCAATGACCCAAACCAAAGCCCAGACACACTCCAACATGTTAAGAATCAATGTACAAAATTTCAAGCTCATATGATAAGGCATAAGAATTTCACAAATCATGAAAGTTCAACACTCAACAAAAGTCCAAATATGACTAACCAGCAAAGAAAAATATCAAACAAATTGGAAATGAATCTTAAAATTCTAAACAAAATTCACAAGCAACCGTAACATCCATAAGGAGCATCATGCAAAAATTCAGATCATTTGGCATTTAATTGGCATGGTAAATAAAATCAGCAAATTGGACAAGAAATGGTGTGACACACATTGTCACACCTCCAATGATCAGCTCATATCTCACAAACCAGAAATGCAAAAATAACAAACTCAATGCCAAAGTGTCAATTAGGATCTCTAGTTTACACATGTAAATTTTCAGCTTCATTGGATCAACCATCATTATTTCACAAACAAAATAGCAAGCAAGGTACATGAAAGCATATGCATGAACAAACCCTAGGCTAAAAACAATTTCAACCGTGCACAAATTCTAGAAAAATATCCATAAAATAGTAGACATTACAAGGAACATTGCACAAAAAATCTCATGTGAATTGGACAATTATTTTAGGAGTTATGATTTTTTGAATGGAAAGAAAAAATTAAAAAATCATGAATGAAGGCATATGAACATGTAAGGCATACAAGAGAAAATATACAAGGCAATTGGATTTTTGATGGAGCGGGGAATCAAACCACGCTCAAATTTGAACTGGAAAGCGCGCCAACAACCAAAACGCGGTTGTTTCAACCAAACCCTAGGCGCATGCAAAAGTCCATAATCCGCAGGAAAAAACGCAGGAAAGGCGATGAAGGTTGCATGTAAATTCGCAGGAAATTTCCAGCAAACAAGAACATGATGAAGATCTTCATGATCTTCATCAACGATTTCCAGAAAATTTTCAAAGTCACCAGAAATACAAATTGAGCATATATTCATGAAGATCTAACATCACACAACACGAATCAACATGCATTTCATCCAAAATCATCATAACATGCAAGAATCGAGCGAAATGAAAGTCAACATCCAAACTTAAATCGATCGGTTCTCACTCATTTCAGCAAGGTTTAACACGATTCAAAGTTCAATCAACTCAGCAATCAAAGATCTATAACATTAGCATAGTAAAAATCAAGATTATGAGAATTAGTTTGTGACCTCTTGTAGCAACAGAAGCGGATTTAGCTGGAATTAGGCCTTGTGATGCTTGGAGAATCTTCTACAATGCTTATGGAGATGTTTAGGAAGAAGATCGATGCTCAGCTATGCACGATTCCACAGTTTCAAGACTTCACCATTGTTGATGTTCTTGCTTTGAGGAGCTTTAATTTGCACGAATTTCAGTTGAATCTTGCTTGAAAATTACTCAGTGATGATGTTTGATGATGAACAGAGCAAGAACTATGCAAATGCTTTGAAGAAAATGAGAGAAAAAATTGAGAAAAGTTTGAGAGAAAATTGAGAGCAAAACTTTTAGATCTGAATTTGTGAAGTGTCGTTAGTGAAAAACAGTTAGGGTTTCTGTTATATATGCTGTGCTAATCACCCTCTTAATCCAAATTAATCATGCTTAGTTAAGTTGACATTAAGTGAAAACAAGGTGCATGGCAAAAAAATGACAAATTAGAGGGTGTGTGAAGCATGCACACATGAACAGTAACCAATGTGATCAAAACAGAATTATGGATCGATACAAAACTCGTATGTATCAATACATAGCATATTTTGCCTTGCATGCATCGATGCGAAATTCGTATGCATCAATGCATAGCACATTTTGCCTTGCATGCGTCGATGCGAAATTCGTATGCATCAATGCATAGCACATTTTGGCCATGCACACTTGACAATGATTTGATCATATCTTCTCAACCATTCATCAGATTCTCGTGATCTTGGACTTTTTGGAAATGGGAGAGAAAGATATACAACTTTCATGTTCAACAAAATTTCATTTGAAGCTTCCTTGATGTTGGAAAGTTGAGTTGAAGTTGGTCCAAAACTTGCCATTTTTGAAAATATTAGGTCACTTTCTATTTCTGGAAGCTTTTGACTTGACTTCAAATTCTTCAATGTGAGTGTTTGAGATGTCAAATGAGACTTGTATGGACATGAATGAGGTCTTTCTAACCATCTCCCACCTTTAAATCCATGATTGAATGCACAGTTGACTTGGTTTGACTTTTCTAGGGTTTCAGCTGACCTAGCTATGCTCAGATGAAATTCAAGCCTCTACCACTTGAGATCTTGATTCAAAATGATGCCATGGTTCATATGAACTCTTGTGAATGATCATTGGTGCCCAAATTCTTCAGAATGGCCACCATCTATTGCTTAATGCTTTGCCTTTGACTGGCTTGACCTAAGATTGCTTCATCTGCAAGTAACAAGGTTATATGACAATATTTTTGTACTTTTGGTTAGTGATTGAAATAAAAGCAATGATATACAAATGCAAAACATGCTTGGTGATCAAGAAATCACTCTCAAAAGAGAACCCACTCACATGGAAGGAGGCAAGATGCACAATGATTCTTGAGGCAATGATATGATGTGATATGATGCCATGAGGGATCTTAGGGACAAAATTGGGGTCTTACAATACCGAATGTTGGATAAAGATAACCGTTAAAGAGGGGATTACATCTACCAATACTAGGTAGAAAACCACGGAAGAGTAACCGTCATCGGTTAGAGGTTAACTCTGCAAAGGGATAAAATTGGGGTTTACAACTACCGGTATAATGTTAGGAAAACCATAGAAATAGGACTTATAACTACCGGCATAAGGGTAGAAAGCCACACACTCCGCCGGGGAAAAGATGGACAATTACTGGTTACTGAGCAATCATTCATCTAAACTATGGGGAAGTGCAGGGAAAATCTCTAGAAGCCAAATCTAGGAACAAACTAGAGAGACGCGATGAAATAAGACTCATCCCTATGAGGGTATA
This sequence comes from Lathyrus oleraceus, assembly GCF_024323335.1. Lineage (NCBI taxonomy): Eukaryota > Viridiplantae > Streptophyta > Magnoliopsida > Fabales > Fabaceae > Lathyrus > Lathyrus oleraceus. The sequence goes on along the minus strand of NC_066581.1, from coordinate 218,406,723 downwards.
ACTCAGGGGGGACTCCATCCCAATATATGTGTTGAGAGGAAACAGAAATAACAATCATCCACAAGGACATAACTCAGTGGGGAATATGGAAGAAAGGATAGACGCTTTCTACTTACGGGGCTAACTCCACATGGGGAGATCAGACACAAACATCTTCTTGGTGAAAAATGTATCACCGAATGGCAGGGACAGGATCAACACACATATAAAATCCGCGGTAGAAGCAACTTTAGTGGGGAAATTATCAGAGGGGAGGATGGAACTCTGTGGGGAACATCCACCAATCAGAAGTTTCCAGGGTCACCACCATATATTGCACTACTGAAGAAATTACATCTACGGAGGAGGAAGGATCATCACTCCGCTGAGGAAGGGAGGATGAGTATCTTCACCAACCACTCTGCTCGGGAGGAAAATGTTGGTGTAAGCCCTAGAGGCCAATACATTTTGGTACTTGTATCGAATAATAAAAGGCATTCTCTTTATTATGGTTGATTAATAAAGTCCCTGGAATAGATAGTCCGTTTAATGTATTAAGTGTGACTTAATCATGAGAACACATTAAACATAAGGACACTATTCCTAAAGTATCCGTAGTCGAGCTTTAGTGTGAAGTGGGATAACATTAAAGCATTAAGACTATTATGTTTGTAGACTGATGATCACATCTCATGGATCATGGATAAAGAGTTATCAAGTCTTAAACATAGGTATGAATATTAGGAGTAATATTTATACCGGATTGACCCGCTATGAGAATACTATATAGAAAGTTATGCAAGGTGTCATAAGTTATTCTCATGGTGATAATAGTGTATTCCACTCTTCGACCTGAAACCACTATGGATCCTAGATGTAGAGTCGAGTGCTTTATTGCTGATCCAACGTTATCCGTAACTGGATAACCATAAAGGCAGTTGATGGGTACTCCACAAAGCATGCTGAGGGACATGAGTGACCTAGATGGAATTTGCCCATCCTGCATAACAGGATAAATGTCTATGGGCCCAATATTGAACTGGACAAGGATGACACGGTCTATGCCTTGTGTTCAATATAGACATAAGGGCAAAAGAGTAATTATACACATAATTATTATCACAGATGGTTTTGTCAGATCACATGACATTTTCGTGTCTTGGGTAGCAGTGATGTGTTGCTAGATACCGCTCACTGTTTATTATATTAAATGCGTGATTTAATATAATTGCCAACGTCACGAAAACCTACAGGGTCACACACAAAGGACGGATTGATGAGAGATAGAGTAACTAAGGAATACCGTAAGGTACGATGCCCTTAAGTGAGTTATAGAACATCGTAAGGTACGGTGTACTTGAGTAGAATACGAAATATGGTAAGGTACCATGAGCTTAAGTGATTTTGGGCATATTATAAGATATGGGCCAAAATACACTTAAGTGGGCTTTTAGCTTGAAGCCCACACAAGTGGTTCTATAAATAGAACCCTTGTGCAGAAGCAAAAATTTTTTGCGGTTGCATTATTTTCGTTTTCTATCACTCTCTCTCTCTCACTCAAAGCCTTCACTCGTACCAGCTAGCACTGAGATTGAAGGAACCCGTTCGTGTGGACTGAGTAGAGACGTTGTCATCGTTCAACGTTCGTGATCGCTTCGTGGATTTGCATCAAAGATTTGATCGTCACAAGAGATTTGCACCCAAGGTTTCAACCGTCACAAGAGGTAAATATTCTATCACTGATCATGACCATTCGTAAGGATCTCTAAAGGAGAAATTTTTTAATTTCCGCTGCGCTTTGGGTCGCAATTCTCCTTCAGAAAACACAAACAGGCTCTAAAGGAAGGGGATACAATCATGCTGGGAACATGAACAAATGTCTTACCCTGCTGGGATCATACCATCTTTGGGAGAGCACTGAAGACGTCCCAAATATCCTTTCGTCATTGTGAATGTTCACTTTGTTTAAAAACAAATTATGAAAAATTTATTTATTTAAAACAATGATATTTCTCAATTAAAACATGCAAAACATTTGTTGAACAGAAACAAATAAGAGTGTAAAGAATTGGATAAAGGCTCAAATTTATTTGATGGGATGGTAGACTGCAAATGGCGAGACTCCATAGATCTTTACAAATTTGAAATTGGTGATATATATTGGAAAAGGGCTACATTGAACATAATGACCATTTCTCCACCAACTCTGAATCCAATGTATTTGAAGCTTCAATTGACGATGACTGAGCGGGAATTTTTGACAGATGACAGCTTGTAGAACAAAGTCTTGTCAGGATGCAGTTACTTGCCAAATCCCTAATTTTTTCCTGGATTGTCCCAAGGTGAGGTGCTCAATCTAGCGGGATACATATTCATTTTTTATATCTCTAACTTTCGCCTGGATCTCCCTTTCGGGTTTTCAATCCACCGAGACGCTCATTTTTGCCTAAGCTGCCCTTTCGAGTTTTCAACTTAGCCAGCTATTCTGTTTTTATTTTTTTTATTTTTTAGGCGAAGTATTTCTTAACTGCATCTGAATTCACAGGACGAGTGAAATCCTCCCTGTCCATAGTTGTAAGTATCAAAGCACCGCCTGAAAAGGCTCTCTTAACAACATATGGACCTTCATAGTTTGGAGTCCACTTGCCCCTAGAATCGGAGGCGAAAGACAAAACTTTCTTGAGCACAACGTAACCTTCTCTAAATACACGAGGCTTGAACTTCTTATCAAAGGCTTTCTTCATCCTTTGCTGATATAACTGACCATTGCACATGGCAGTCAATCTCTTCTCTTCTATTAAATTCAGTTGGTCATAACGACTCTGAACCCACTCAGCATCATTCAACTTGGCTTCCATCAAGACTCTCATTGATGGGATCTCCACCTTTACTGGGAGCACAACCTCCATGCCGTAAACCAGAGAGAAAGGGGTTGCCACTATTGAATGCGGACAGATGTACGATACCCATGCAAAGCAAATGGCAGCATCTCATGCCAATCTTTGTACGTAACAACCATCGTCTGGACAATTTTCATGATATTCTTATTAGCAGCTTCAACAGCCCCATTCATCTTGGGTCTATAAGGGGAAGAATTATGATGTGCTATCTTGAAATCGCTACATAGCTCTTTCATCATCTTGTTGTTCAAGTTAGATCCATTGTCAGTAATGATCTTATCCAGCACACCATAAGGGCATATGAGTTGATTCTTGATAAACTTCACAACCCACTTGGTGAAGTAATCAATTGCTACGAGAATAAATCTGTGGTCGTTGGATGCTTTCGGCTCTATCATGCCAATCATGTCAATTCCTTACATGGAGAAAGGCCATGGTGATGAAATCACATTCAAAAGTGTCGGGGGAATATGAATCTTATCCGCATAAATCTGACACTTATGGCATTTCTTCACATATTTGCAGCAGGCAGACTCCATTGTCAGCCAATAGTAGCCTGCTCTTAACATCTTTCTAGCCATGGCATGTCCACTGGAATGAGTACCAAACGAACCCTCACGGACCTCAGTGATTAACAGGTCTGCTTCGTGTCTATCCACGCATCTGAGCAGAACCATGTCGAAATTCCTCTTGTAAAGCACATCGCCGTTGAGGTAGAAACTACCTGATAATCTCCTTAAAGTCTTTCTATCTTTCACAGACGCCCCAGGCGGTAAATCTGGCTCTGAAGGAAGCACTTGATATCATAATACCATGGCTTGTCATCTTGAACCTCCTCTACTGCAAATACATGAGCTGGTCTATCCAAGGGCATCACAATGATATTGGGAACTTCATTCCAAAGTCTAACCACAATCATTGAAGCAAGTGTAGCAAGAGCATCTGCCATCCGATTCTCGTCTCGAGGAATATGATGGAAGTCAACTTCAGTAAAGAACGTTGAAATCCTCCTTGCATAATCTCTATATGGGATGAGGCCAGGCTGATTTGTCTCCCATTCACCCTTAATCTGATTAACAACAAGAGCCGAATCACCATAAACATCAAGATGTTTGATCCTAAGATCAATACATTATTCCAATCCCATAATACAGGCCTCATACTCAACCATATTATTCGTGCATTTGAAAGTTAGCCTTGCTGTAAAAGGAAAATGTGTGCCCTGAGGAGTAATAATCACTGCCGCAATACCATTTCCATATTGATTTACAATGCCATCAAACACCATGCTCCATCGAGAACCAGGCTCTGGCCCTTCATCGAGCGTAGGCTCATCGCAATCTTTCATTTTCAAATACAAAATCTCCTCATCTGGGAAGTCATAATGAACTGATTGATAATCCTCAATTGGTTGATGTGCCAAGTGGTCAGCCAAGATACTACCTTTTATAGCCTTCTGAGCTCGATACTCAATATCATACTCAGATAACAACATCTGCCAACGGGCAATCCTCCCGGTTAGAGCGGGCTTCTCAAAGATATACTTAGTTGGATCCGTTTTGGATATCAACCAAGTCGTATGATTCAACATATACTGGCGTAAACGCTCGATGTCTTCTCAAGCGTTGAGTATCGAGACTCGCAATCGGTGAACTTCTTACTCAGGTAGTAAATAGCATATTCTTTCTTTCCTGATTCATCTTGCTGACCAAGGACACAACCCATTGAGTCTTCAAGAACTGTCAGATACATAATCAAGGGTCTCCCTTCCACAGGTGGGGATAGAATCGGAGGCTCAGACAGATACTCTTTAATACTGTCAAAGGCTTTTTAGCAATCCTCGGTCCAATCATGAGATTGATCTTTCCGAAGGAGCTTGAATATTGGCGCACATGTGGCAGTCATGTGGGATATGAATCTGGCGATATAATTCAAGCGGCCAAGAAAACCTCGGACTTGCTTCTCAGTTTAGGGAGCAGGCATCTCTGGTATTGCTTTGACCTTTGCAGGATCAACCTCAATACCTTTCTTGTGACAATAAAGCTGAATAACTTGCCGGAACGGACTCCAAATGTACACTTGTTAGGATTCAGACGAAGCTTATACTTCCTCAAACGCTGAAAAAGCTTCAACAAGTGCTCAACTTGTTCAACCTCCGTTCTTGACTTTGCAATCATATCATCAATATATACCTCGATCTCCTTGTGCATCATATCATGAAACAAGGTAGTCATAGCTCGTTGATACGTGGCTCCGGCGTTCTTCAAACCGAAGGGCATCACTCAATAACAGAATATTCCCCAAGGTGTGATGAATGTTGTCTTCTCCATATCCTCGAGTTCCATCTTAATTTGATTATATCCGGAAAATCCGTCCATAAACGAGAAGACATTGAATTTAGCTGTATTATCTACCAACATATCAATATGAGGTAGAGGAAAATCATCTTTCGGACTAGCTTTACTCAAGTCTCTATAGTCCACACACATTCAGACTTTTCCATCTTTCTTAGGCACGGGCACAATATTGGCCACCCATTGAGGATATGTATAAGTCACCAGAAATCCTGCATCAATTTGCTTCTGAACTTCCTCTTTAATCTTCACTGCCATATCAGAATGAGTTCTTCTAAGATTTTGCTTCACATGCACACACTAAGGCTTCAAAGGCAGGAAATGTTGCACGATATCAGTATCCAGACCAGGCATGTCTTCATATGACCAGGCAAAGACGTCGACATATTCTCGTAGCAACTCAATCTACCCCTTCTTAACAGATTCTTTTAGGAGTGCCCCAATCTTCACTTCTCGCACACAATTTTCATACCTCAAGTTGATTGTTTCCAGATTCTCAATATGTGGCTGAATGATCTTCTCTTCGTGCTCAAGTAGACGGGTGATCTCGTCAGGAATCTCTTCAACATCGTCTTCTTCTGCCTCAAATACAGGGAACTCAAAGTTGGGAGATGGTGTAGGATCATTATGTTCAATGGGTTTGATCAACCTGCATAACGATTTTGGATACAAAGAGATTTTAGAATTCAAACAAGGCAAATCATTATACAGATGAAAAGATTGATTTTATTCTTATTTTTTTAGGGTTTTATGTGATCACCAATTTCATGCAAAAGCGAAAAGGGAAAATAATTGGAAAAACAATCATTTAACATGAATTTATTGAATGAAAATATCATTGTATTTATGAGCCAACAATGGCATCACTCCTCCTTTTGGCATGGGAAGAGGGTTTTTAAACACAATGAACATTACTTTGACTTATGGATAACTGTTGGAACATCAACAACAACCCAATTATTACAGACCCCTCTAGGGATGACAAAGTTGCAAGAATCTTCCTCTGCATCCTCTTCCAAAATAGCAGCAGCTTCCTCATTTTGACCAGCATGGATGAATCTACCACTCTTAAACAACCCATGCTTATTGAAAGCGCCAGAAGAATACCATATGCCAGCCCAAGATTTATTGTCTTCCAGCTTAATCATTTTCCCCAATCCAGTAGTTGTACCATACTCAATGGCCAACTTAGCATCTTTATAGGATGCAAATGAAGAAGTTCCTTTCTTAGTAGGCTCAACAATAGATAAAGTCTGGAACGGAGTTCCAACTTCATCCTCAGCATCTATGTAAGAAAAGGAAGACAAATGGCTAACCAGGAGAGCCTTTTCTTCCACTACCACCACCATCTTCTTGTTTTTAACAAATTTCAATTTTTGGTATAGGGTGGATGTCACAGCGCCTGCCTCATGAATCCATGGTCTGCTCAACAGACAGCTATACGATGGGCGAATATCTATGACCTGAAAAGTGATATGGAAATCACTTGGTCCGATCTTGACTGGGAGTTCCACCTTGTAGCGGTGTATTCGTCGCTATATGATTTATTGATTAAATCAAAAGCAAAGCATACAATGAATCGAGTCGCCACCGCACTTTTATTTATCCAAAGGACTGGCTAAAAAGCGAACAAAAGCCTAAGAAGTTTTACACATAGAAAACTAATTAAAAGATCAGAGAGTCTGGGTAAGGGGTAAATTACGCAATGGGAAGGTGTTAGGCACCCAAAACGTCCTAGGTACTCCTAGGGAGCCCTTTTCACACTTGTTGTATAAAATTGTTATTTGTTATGAAATATTTATTGTGCAAACATGAATGGGATGATGAGAAAAGAATATACAATTTTTATTGTTTTTGTGTTTGAACGGATGAACCCGTTGCCTACGTACCTTTCCATGAAAGGTAAAGGATCAAAACGCCGTAGTTCGGCTAAAAGATTTCCAAAAGTTAGTGGATTCAATTATAAACACAAGCCTTAAGGTCTTACGTTATCCACGGGAGAAAACTCAACCTTATACAAACAACGAGTCCACCATGTGAGAAAAGCTTCAACTTGCTAGTGAGGGGTTAACCCTATAATAAGCAAGGAAGACTTACAATTCAATCAACTAAGGACAAATAGGTGAGGTTAACATCAACCAACTAGGATAAATCAAACCTATGGCTAATGTATGAAAACTTAACAAGAATGGACAAAGCCACAAAACAATCGAATGGGTGAAGTTAATTGATTATGATTATTCACAAAAGGAGGGTCAAAGTATGATTAAGATTGATTCAAAAGAAGTATTATGAAATGGAGTTTGAAAAGTCAAGGACTTAGGGTCCAGGTTTCTAATTTGAAAGCATGAAGATGTTTGCACAATATTTATCTCAAGTTTTGAAAGCAATGTGTGAAAAGGTTTAGGACAAAGAGGGATGAATGGATGAAGATGGAGTGTAAAACTTCCTAGAAGGTTCACCTCTTGAAATCATATAGAAGATGACTCAAGTGTGTCCTTTGGAATAGGCAATGAGCAATAACAAACAAGCAAAGCAAAGGAAGAAAGTCAACCAAAGCGGATACCGGATGCCAATCACTGGACTTATACCAATCTCCTAAAACAAAACTGGATATCAGAGGCCACTCTATGGACTTATACCAATCTCCTCAACAAAGGAATAAAAAGTGGATACCGGATGCCAATCTATCTGGGCTTATACCAATCTCCAACAAAAACAAAGCAAACACTTGGATGTCAGATGCCAATCTATCTGGGCTTACTCTAACCTCCAACATATGATCATGGGAAAACAAATGCCAAATTACATGGACTTACAATTGCATCCTCACATAAATCAAACAAATGCATCAAGCAAAGAGAAGATGAGTGGCCAATGAAATGGTCTTATACTCACTTCCATATCATAGGAACAATGGCCAATGAATGGTCTTACAATTATCCTCAATGGGCAAACAACAAAGATATGTCACAAAGACAAATGAAATGATCATGCACTAATGAGCAATTAATGATAATAAATGTACAAAGCATGCAAGCAGACATGTACAAATGAACTAAGTAATCAATCAACCAAAGTCATTCAGCACACTCTATAACCAAACAATGAGGCTCATACAAAGGGTAGGCACTGAAGCCAACTGGAATAGGGTTAATGGTGCTCTTAACCTTGACATTGAGAGCCAAGGTGAAGCAGATGAAAGGATATGAGGGGTGTGCCTCATGCTCTTATCCCTGGTCAGGGAGAGCTTCAAATGATAGAAGGTGTGGGAGTTCAGAAGGTAGGAACTCTCTCCACAGGTTATTGACTCGATAGATCTTGGGCTTTTACTCACTATGCATCAACACATGTGGTGTGAGCAAGGTGAGTGACACACAGAATAGTAGGAGATAGGTTACATATCTCTTGGATTCTACCAATTGCCTTATTTAAAGGACTTTTCCTGCTTGGGACAAAAGTAAACAAGCACAAACATCGCCTCTTAAGGACGACTTCAGACAGTTGCATGGCCAAGTAACAGGCCAGGTCTTCCAGACTACATGAAGAAAAAGGATTCTACCTCAATGCAAATGCTATCAAGCAAAGAAATGCAAGTTCTCAAAGAACTATTAGCAACTAATGGTACCTGAAATCAATCAAATAAAATCAGTATACAACTCAAATTCAAAACCAATATAGGATAAGGATCAACAGTCAACATAAGTAATCCCATGTGCAAAGCACAAAGCTCAAAGCATATGAGCTAAACATCCTACAAAACAAACAAGTTAGTTCATGACAAATCAATCAAACTCAATTAACTTGCATTAATCTCCTTAAAGCATTTGCTTCTTAACCTGAAAAGCAAACTCAAACATGAGAAACAAGACCACTAGGACAAGCCTAGGGTCAAAAGGAGATAAAAAATCCAAAACAGCAAGTGAAAGATATCCAAAATCAAGTTCAAACAATTAAGAAACAAACCCAAGTGGTTTCACAAACAAATTAGGTCAAAGCATGTCATATAGCACCTCAAAGAAGTCAACAGAAAGACTCCACTCAAATCCAATCACAAACATTTCAATAAATCCTCAAATAATTCATGATCAAACATCATGCATAACATGTTAAGCATACCAAATTTCAGCTCATTTGGAACAAAGGAAGTAGGTCAATGAAAATCAGAAAGTCAAAGCAAGTTCAAGCAAACTCATACAAAGCATCAAAACATGCACCAACTTCAATTAATCATAAAACAGAAACAACACATGATAAATGAATGGGACCAAAGCCATGATACACTTCAAGATTTGTACATTACTCATGCCAAATTTCACATCCATCCAATTAATGACCAGAATTTCACAAATCAAATACAAACATGTATCACAAAAAATCAACAAATGACCAAACAGGGGAGAAAATTCCAATCAAATAGGAAATGCCATCAATAATTCCAGAAAAATTCATATGTATTCTCAACATCCATAAGTATATTCATGCAAAAATCCAGACCATTTTGAGTTCAATAAGCATGGTAATTAAAATCATGAAGTTGGACATGAATGGTGTGACACAAATTGTCACACCTCTATTCAAAAAATCATATCTCATCAACCAGCAATGATAAAATCACAAACTCTACACCAAAATCACCATGGACATGTCTAGTTTAAGCACAAAATATTTGAGAGGCATTGGATTAAGTATCATCATTTCATAAGCAAAATGGCATGGCATACACAAAATGGACACACATGAACAAACCCTAGCACATTTAAAAATCCACATGTGCAAAAAATCTGGAAAAATCACCATAATAAACTAGAGATTATGAGGAGCATTTCACAAAAAATCCCATCAAATTTGGACAAGTATTGGCAGAGTTATGAATTTTCTAAGATTGCCATGCCAAATGAAATAAAATTGAAAAAAAGAAAATGATTTAATTAAATTAAGACACGGCAATGGCATATTGGTAAATATCTGGTCCCTTAAGTGAAACGCCGCGTTTCACTTAAGGACGTGTCATCCAGGGATTGGTTTCATGGCCAAAAACACGGGAAGCATGCAAGGCACGGGTTTGGAAGATCAAATGCGAATTTCTGGGTTGGAAATTAGGGTTTATGAGCAATGTTCAAGTGTTCTTCAACGAAATTTCCAGCAAGAACTTTTTGCAACCAAAATCAAAAAACGACATATCAATGTGTTCATCTCACAGAGTACATCAACATTCCAACATTCATTAGCCCTAATTCAAACTATCATGGAAGCATCGAGCAAAATAAAATTCAACAACCAAACTTTAAATCCATATTTCTCTCTTAATACTTAACCAAAATCAAAACTACAACATTCAGTGAACTCAACATGGCAAGATCCTTCCAAAGCACAACATGATTTCAAGAATGAAGAGGTTCAAAAGTTTACCTGATTTGAAGAGCAGGGATGATTCTGTGGTTCTTTGGCCGTGTATCGTTGAAACAGATGTTCCCTCAAGCTCTAGAAGGTGTATGGATGGTGAATCGTGGCTCAAACTTGCTTGATTGTGTTCAAATCAAAAACTGCCATGTGAGGTGCTTCTTCCAACAGTCCACGAAACAGCTCTACAGTTGTAGATTGATGCTTGCAAAAGCTTCAGAAATGATGGTAGGTGATGCACCAATGAGCAAGGCACGAGTTCTTTGACAATTTTTCAGAAAAGTTCAAAGTGAAGAATGAGAGTTTTTGAGAGAAAAAGAAATTCAGATCTGATTTGTGAGTTGTGGCTAGGGTTTTTCAGTCTGAAAATGTGCAATATATACTCTGATTAACAAAGCTTGGTTAGTGGAATGGTAATTGAATTTAGCTTAATGAAGTGTTTTGGTCAATTGGTGAAATCCACTCATGTTGCATGTGCATGGAATGCTACAGTGCGAAAATGGGCCTAAACACATCCCAAATTTGGTTTTTGAACATTTGTAATTGGTAGAATGTGTAGGCAATGATTAATTTGAAAGTCAATTTTTCACCCCTCTCTTTTTTAATTCAATGCACTGGAAAAAGGCCATTTTGATTGGATGATTTTTGGTGAAATGTGATGAAGGATTTGGATAGAGCATGTCAAATGTGACTTGTAGCAAAAAACCTCACTCAATTTGACCAAATGGTTTGAAAGTTATCTCACTTTGAAGTTCAAAAATTCTTGAGAATGATTTGATCATAACTTGCCAACCACACATGAGAAATGAGTGTTCTTGTACTTTTTGGAAATGGGAGAACAAGATATTCAACTTTCATGTTGGACAAAAATTCATTTGAAGCTTTTATGATGATGTAGTTTTGAGGAGAAGAACTTTCCATTTTTGGCAAATTCCAATTACAGGTCAACTTACTATTTTTGGAAACTTTTTGTCTGACCTCAAATCCTTCACTGATGATGTTTGACATGTTATATGAGGCTTATATGGACATGAATGACACCTCTCAAACCAATTCCCACCATCAAATCACTGATTAAATGCACAGTTGACCACAGTTGACTTTGCTAGGGTTTTGGTTGACTGAACCAGGTTCTGATGAATTCCAAGCCCCTACCACTTGAGATCTTGGTTCAAAATGATGTCACAACTCAAATGAACTCTTGATGAATGATCACGGTGCCCAAATTCTTCAAGAATGGCCACCATCTATTGCTCAATGATTGTTTTGACTGATTTGACCTGGCTGGCTTCATCTGCAAGTAGCATGGTTAGATGACAATATTTTTGTACTCTTGATTAATAGACAGATGAAAAGCAATGATATACAAATGCAATACATGCTTGGTGATCAAGAACCACACTCACAAGATAGCCCACCCACTAGGAGGGAAGCAAAGGTGTACAAAGATCCTTGAGGCAATGATATGGTATGATATGATGCCATGAGGGATCTTAGGGACAAAATTGGGGTCTTACAGATGCCCCTATTTAAGGTCATTCTAGCCGGAGAAGTGAAGTTTAGAAATCTTCATCTCGACGCGGTAGAAAGGGCTTAAATAATAGTAATGAGACAAATTTTGGTCCCTAAGAGACCTCATGATGCAGATGTATGTATGCAAAAGACACAAACTCTGTGGGGATACAGTTCACACAGAAAAAGACGATCCATCGGAGTAATACACTCACCAGGAACAGAGACTCTAACAAGACTCTCGTTGGGGATAGTAAAAGAAAAAGAATGCGTGAGCAGGACACGACTTCAAGTTGGGGAAAAACAAAACTAACACAGCGTGAACAAGACACGACTCTGATTAGGGTAATAACAGAAATCAGACTGGAGACCTCACTGGGGAGTGAAGGACTCACACTGGGGAAAAGAAAATCCCAAAGGAAGAACATCCATTGGAGAGACACAAGCTGACTCCTGGGAAAAGCAATAGGAAACTCCACTGAGGAAGCACCAAAGAATGAGATGTTACCGGTATAAGGGTAACAAACTCAGGAAGAATGAATATCTAAGACCGGTATAAGGGTGAGAGATATCAATCATCCAAACATCTGAGAAAGACCTGAAAAAGGTACATAAACTCAGGAAAATCTGACTCCACAAGGGGGACCGAGGTCATAATAGGGAGCAGAAGGGGAAGGAAACACCAGGGATACCGAAGTATATAATAGGTGACCAACCAAAGCGTGAATTGGTATATATGCCAAAACACTCATCATCCGAAAGGAGGGCTTGAAAAAGCAAATCGACTTACAGGATGGACATCCGAATCCACAACGGGAAAACGAACCTTACTCAACTGGGGACACAAACCCAAAGAGTGCATGAGATACAATATCCATTACCGGCAGACCGTGGATAAGAATACTCGCATGAGATATATTATCTATTACCGTCAGAACGTAGATAATAAACTCGCATGGTAAGAAACACCAGAGATACCGAGGTATATAATAGGTGATCCACCGAACACGTGAATTGGTATATATGCCAACACACTCATCATTCGAAACACAAACTGGTTAAGGGATGGATGTTCGATTCTTCAAAGAATACGAATCTTGCTCAGCTGGGGAAAATCAACAAAGGATTCCAACTAAAGAGCGCATGAGACATATTATTCATTACCGGCAGACCGTGAATAATATACTCGAAAGGAAAAGACACCAGAGATACCGAAGTATATAATAGGTGACTAACCAAAAAGAGAGACAATCGATACCAAGCATCCGGGTAAACGAAAGATAACTCAAAGGGATAAACTGCAAGCATCCGGCAATTATCCAACAACAAAGAACATTCGACTCCGCAAAAGGGAAGTACGAATCTTACTCGATCAAGGAAACACGAAAGGCTTCGACTGAAGAGTGCATAAGATATATTATTCATTACCGGCAGACCGTGAATAACATACTCGCATGGAAGATTATCCACAACCGGTTACTGGGTCAAAAAGGATAAATCAACCGAAAATAAAGGCATCGGGATACCAAACTAGGTATATAATGATAACCAATCAAAGGGAACAACAACATTACCAACAAACGGGTAAATGAAAGGAGACCCGCTAGGGATAAATTGCAAGCATCCGACAATTATCCACAACTGTACCACAAGGCACAAACTCCGCTGGGGAGAAACATCAACACCTGGGATTTTACAACTACCGAATACGGGGTAGAAGACCACAAACTCAACTGGGGATAGAAATCACCACAGGGAGACATCAATTCTGTTGGGGATAAAACCACAACAACAGAAATCCACTTACAATCAGGACGAACCACAAAGGTTATCTCTGTTAGGGGAAAAGAGATAGGACTTACAACTACCGAATACGAGGTAATAGCCATACTCTGGTGGGGATAACCACGAATTAGGGTTTACATCTACCGAATAAGGGGTAGAAAACCAAAAATCTTGCCGAGGAATAAAAGGTATATAACCACCTATTCCGCTGAAAGGGCAAAGAAAAAAGGACTTACAACTACCGGTATAAGGGTAGAGGCCCGAAAAAACTCCGTTGGGGAACAACCCACTGGGAAGCACAAGACAATTGACAAATAACCAATCCGGGAATAATCCGAAAAGGCAGACTGAATCAAGACACGTCCTAATGAGGATGTAACTCAAATAGGAAAATCCATCCCAATATATATGTTGGGAGGAAACGGAAGAAACCGTCATCCACGAGGATATATCTAAGTGGGGAACTGCAGAAGGAAAGACAACAGGCACTTTCTGCTTATGGGGATGACTCTATATGGAGAGATTTAACACCCGATATCTGCTAGGGGAGATCTATTGGGGATCTGTATCCATAGCAGGAAACGACAAACGAAAGATATATGGCAAAAAATGCAACATGAATATCTGAACGTTTATGAATATGCATGAATATGCGTGATTTATGTTTGATGAATGCCGACAAAACAGACATATCTAACACAAACAGGTCCAGGAATCAAACGCCCGGTACTATACTTCCATGGGAAAAACCAACTGGAAAGCCAATCTGCGGAGATCTATATGTCATAAAGCATAGATCTGCGGGTACTGCTGGGGAGCAGAGGATTAGAGATATCAGGGAACACCAAATCTCTGAGTGATGGATCAGCAAACAACCCAACCAGGGTACAGAAAGTCGCAACGGGCAAAACAGCCACCAAGACTAATCTGTTGGGGAACAAGAGAAAATCTCCAAGATCCGTAGGGGATCTCAGCATCAACTGAGAAACAAAAAGTTCTGCAACTCCAAACAACTCTGGGGAACAACCCACTGAAGGAGAAGAACGTCATCCAAGTAGAATCCAACTGCATAAGCAACTCTACTGGGGAAAACTGCTGCTGGAGAAAACTGAGTCTTCAACAACACTTTGCTTGCAACTATGCTGGGGAACAACCCCATCACAAGATCTGGAGAAAGAAGATACAACCAAACCAGGAATATGAACCAAGTGTCTTACCTGTTGGAGATCATGCCACCCTTGGGAGAGCGCTGAGATATTCTTGAGTATCCTTTCAACCTTATGGATATTCACTTTGTTTAAAAACAGCAGATTTTGAAAAATATGATTTGTTTAAAAACAATGATATTTTATCAATTAAAACATGCAAAACATTTGTTGAATTGAAACAAATAAGAGTGCAAATAATTGGATAAAAGCTCAAATTCATTTGATGGAATGGTAGCCTGCAAATGGCAAGACTCCATAGATTTGTACAAATTTGAAATCAGTGATATATATTGGAAGAGGGCTACATTGAACATAATGATCCTTTCTCTACCAATTTGAATCTCGATGTATTCGAAGCTTCAGTTTGACGACGAATCGAGAATCCTCTGACGAAATGACAGTTGTGGAACAGAAAGTCTTGTCAGGATGCAGTTGCTTGCCAAATCCCTAATTTTTGCCTAGATTTCCCCAGAGTGAGGTACTCAATCTAGCGGGATGCAAATATTCTTCTTTTTTTTTCAAGTCTCTAATTTTTTCCTGGATCACCCTTGCAGGTTTTCCACCGAGACGCTCATTTTTGCCTAAGCCTCCCTTTCGGGTTTTCAACTTAGTGAGCTATTCTGTTTTTCATTTGCATATACTTTTTTTCTAGGCAAAGTATCTCTTGACTGCGTCTGAATTCACAGGACGAGTGAAATCCTACCCATCCATTGTTGTAAGCATCAATGCTCCGCCTGAAAAGGCTCTCTTAACAACATATGGACCCTCGTAGTTTGGAGTCCACTTGCCCCTGGAATCGGGCGCGAAAGACAAGACTTTCTTGAGCACGAGGTCACCTTCTCGGAACACACGCGGCTTGACCTTCTTATCGAATGCTTTCTTCATTCTCTGCTGATATAACTGACCATGACACATGGCAGTTAACCGCTTCTCTTCAATCAAATTCAATTGGTCATAACGACTCTGAATCCATTAAGCATCAGTCAACTTGGCTTCCATCAAGACTCTCATTGATGGGATCTCCACCTCTACTGGGAGAACAACTTCCATGCCGTAAACAAGAGAGAAAGGGGTTGCCCCTGTTGAAGTGCGTACAGACGTACGATATCCATGCAAAGCAAATGGCAGCATCTCATGCCAATCTTTGTACGTGACAGTCATCTTCTGGATAATCTTCTTGATATTCTTATTAGTAGCTTCAACAGCCCCATTCATCTTAGGTCTGTAGGGAGAGGAATTATGGTGTGCAATCTTGAATTCAGCGCACAACTCATCCATCATCTTATTATTCAGATTAGATCCATTATCAGTAATGATCCTCTCTGGCACACCATAACGGCAAATCAGCTGGTTTTTGATAAACTTCACAACCACCTGCCTGGTCACATTCGCATACGAAGCGGCTTCGACCCATTTGGTGAAGTAATCAATTGCTACGAGAATAAACCGGTGTCCGTTGGACGCTTTCGGCTCAATCATGCCGATCATGTCAATTCCCCACGTAGAGAAAGACCATGGTGACGAAATCACATTCAGAAGTGTCGGAGGAATATGAATCTTATCCGCATAAATTTGACACTTGTGACATTTCTTCACATACTTGCAACAGTCAGACTCCATTGTCAGACAATAGTAGCCTGCTCTCAACATCTTCTTAGCCATGGCATGTCCATTGGAATGAGTACCAAATAAACCCTCATGGACCTCAGTCATCAATAGGTTTGCTTCGTGTCTATCCACGCATCTCAGCAAAACCATATCAAAATTTCTCTTATACAGCACTTCACCACTGAGGTAGAAACTGCCTGACAACCTTCTCAAAGTTTTCCTATCTTTCATAGATGCCCAAGGCGGGTAGACCTGGTTCTGGAGGAAATTTTTGATATCAAAATACCAAGGCTTGTCATCTTTCACTTCTTCGATTGCAAATATGTGAGCTGGTCTGTCCAAGCGCATCACAGTAATATTGGGGACATCATTCCACCGTCTGACCACAATCATGGAGGCAAGCGTAGCAAGAGCATCTGCCATCCGATTATCCTCTCGAGGAATGTGATAAAATTCAACTTCTGTGAAGAATGTTGAAATCCTTCTTGCATAATCTCTGTATGGGATGAGACCTGGCTGATTCGTCTCCCATTCACCCTTGATCTGATTAACAACCAGGGCCGAATCACCATACACATCAAGATGCTTGATTCTCAAATCAATGCATTCTTCAAATCCCATAATACAGGCTTCGTACTCCGCCATATTATTCGTGCATTTGAAAGTTAGCCTTGCTGTAAACGGAATGTGTGAACCTTGAGGAGTAATGATCACTGCCCCAATTCCATTTCCATATTGATTAACAGCGCCATCAAACACCATCGTCCATCTGGAACCAGGTTCCGGACCTTCATCAAGTGTAGGCTCATCGCAATCTTTCATCTTCAAATACAGAATTTCCTCATCAGGGAAGTCATACTGAACAGACTGATGATCTTCGATCGGCTGGTGCGCTAAATGGTCAGCCAAGATACTACCTTTGATAGCTTTTTGAGCTCGATACTCAATATCATACTCGGACAACAACATCTGCCAACGGGCAATCCTCCCAGTTAAAGCAGGCTTCTCGAAGATATACTTAATTGGATCCATTCTGAATATCAACCAAGTTGTATGATTTATCATGTATTGGCGCAAACGCTTAGCAGCCCAAGCCAAAGCACAGCACGTCTTCTCAAGCATAGAGTACCGAGACTCACAATCAGTAAACTTCTTACTGAGGTAGTATATAGCAAATTCCTTCTTCCCCGATTCATCTTGTTGACCGAGTACACAACCCATCAAGTCTTCAAGAACTGTCAAATACATGATCAGAGGTCTTCCTTCCACAGGCGGAGACAAGATCGGATGTTCAGACAGATATTCTTTGATACTGTCGAAAGCTTTCTGGCAATCCTCAGTCCAATAATGAGACTGATCTTTCCGGAGGAGCTTGAATATCGGCGCACATGTGGCAGTCATGTGGGATATAAATCTGGAAATGTAATTCAAGCGGCCAAGAAAACCTCGGACTTGCTTCTCAGTTTTGGGTGCAGGCATCTCTTGTATTGCTTTGACCTTTGCAGGATCAACCTCAATACCTCTTTCACTTACCACAAAACCCAACAATTTGCCAGAACGGACTCCGAATGTACATTTGTTCGGATTCAAGCGAAGTTTAAACTTCCTCAAACGCTGAAAAAGCTTCAACAAATGCCCAATATGCTCAACTTCCGTTCGGGACTTAGCAATCATATCATCAACATAGACCTGTATCTCCTTGTGCATCATATCATGAAACAAGGTAGTCATAGCTCGTTGATACGTGGCTCCGGCATTCTTCAAACTGAAGGGCATCACTCGATAACAGAATGTTCCCCAAGGTGTGATGAATGTTGTCTTCTCCATATCCTCTGGTGCCATCTTGATTTGATTATATCCGGAAAATCCGTCCATAAAGGAAAAGACTTTGAATTTGGCTGTATTGTCTACCAACATGTCGATGTGTGGTAGAGGAAAATCATCTTTCGGACTAGCCTTATTCAGATCTCTATAATCAACGCACATACGGACTTTTCCATCCTTCTTAGGAACAGGCACAATATTGGCCACCCACTGAGGATATGTAGAAGTCACCAGAAACCCCGCATCAATTTGCTTCTGAACTTCCTCTTTGATCTTCACTGCCATATCTGGATGAGTTCTTCTGAGCTTCTGCTTCACAGGCACGCACTCAGGCTTTAAAGGCAGGAAATGTTGCACAATATCTGTATCTAAACCCGACATGTCTTCATAGGACCAAGCAAAGATATCTGAATATTCTCGTAGCAAACTGATCAAATCTTCCTTGACAGACCCTTCAAGAAGTGCCCCAATCTTCACCAGACGAACACAATCCTCAGACCCTAAGTTGACTGTTTCCAAGTCTTCGAGATACGGCTGAATGATCTTCTCTTCGTGCTCAAGGAGACGGGTAATCTCGTTAGGAATCCCCTCAACGTCATCTTCTTCTGCCTCAAATACAGGGAATTCAAAATTGGGAGATGGCGTTGGATCATTATGTTCAATGGGTTTTAGGATCAACCTGCATAATGATTTTGGTTAATGAAAAACTTTTAGAATTTAAACAAGCAAACCATTATGCAGATGAAAAAGATTGCTTTTATTCTTGTTTTTTATGGGTTTTTTGTGATCACTGATTTCATGCAAAAGTAAAAAGTGAAAACAAAGGAAAAACAAATGTTTAACAATGCATTAATTGAATGAAAACATCATTGTATATATGCTTTGCCAACAATGTCATCATTTCTCCTTTTGGCATGGGAGAAGGGTTTTAAACAAAGTGAACAATTACTCTGATCTATGGATGACCGTAGGAACATCTACAGCGACCCAATTGTGGCAGACACCACCAGGAATAACGAAATTGTTCACGTCCTCTGCATCCTCTTCTAAGATAGCAGCAGCTTCCTCCTCAGGTTGATCATCATGGATGAATCCTCCACTTGTGAACAAACCTTGCTCATTGCATGCCCTAGAACAGTAGCCAATGCCAGCCCGGGATCTATTGTCTTCAAGTTCGATCACCTTCCCTAAACCAGCAACTGCACCACATTCAATGGTCAGCTTTGCATCACGGTAGGAAGTGAATGAAGGAGACTTCTTCTCGATTGGTTCATCAATAGATAAAGCTTGGAATGGCGTTCCAACTTCATCTTCAGCGTCAATGTACGAGAAACAAGACAAATGGCTAACCAGGAGAGCCTTTTCTCCCCCTACTACAACCAATTTCTTATTTTTCACAAATTTCAGCTTCTGGTGTAGGGTGGATGTCACGGCACCAGCCTCGTGAATCCATGGTCTGCCTAAGAGACAGCTATAAGATGGGTGGATATCCATTACCTGGAAGGTAACTTGGAAATCACTTGGTCCAATTTTGATTGGGAGATCAACTTCCCCAATCACGGTCTTACGCGACCCATCGAATGCTTTCACAACAACCCCACTCTACCTCATAGGAGGACCTTGATATGACAATCTGGAGTGGAGAGTGTGGTCTTTGGCAATACATTTAAAGAAGATCCAGTGTCCACCAGCACATTGGACATTGCATCAGATTTGCAATTCATGGAGATATGTAAAGCCATGTTGTGGTCTCTTCCCTCCTCAGGGAGATCAGCGTCACAAAAGCTCAAAGTGTTGCAAGCGGTGATGTTTGCAACAATACTATCAAATTGCTCAATGGTGACGTCGTGATCAACATACGTCAGATCCAAGACTTTCTGCAGAGCCTCCCTATGGGGTTCCGAATTCAGCAGCAGAGAAAGAATGGAAATCTTGGATGGCATTTGTAGAAGCTGGTCTACAACGTTGTACTCACTCTTTCTGATGAGCCTCAGCATCTCATCAGATTCTTCATCTACAATGCCACTCGGGCCAACTGAAGAAACGGGAGTTTTTTGTACAGAGGAGGATGGTTTGGCAACATCACGTGCCTGATTCTGAATATTAACAGCGGTCCCAACCGGACGCTCAACAGTATCAGAAGCAACAACCTTAGGAGGCGCAGAAAACACACGACCACTTCGGGTCAACCCACTTACCTCAGCGACGTTGGTCACAGAAGCTGAAGGCAAAGGAACTTCTACCCCATCTTGCACAGCGACAGGATTGTATCTGAATGGTACGGCTCTGTCTGAAGAGTAAGGCACAGGGCCTGCAGGTTTAATGACCAAAGAAGGGGAAGCCTTCGGCTTGCTGCTATCATAGCGGATAACAACAGGCTCGGGCAGCTTGAACACTGGTGAAATCACATTCACTTCAGGCTCGTCTTCATCAACATTGCGATTCTGCAGAATCTCAATGGTACCCTCATCCAACAACTTTTGGAGTTCTCTTCGTACTTGATCGCAACCCAAGCGGTTAACCGAGCAGACGCGGCACTTGTCGTGGTTATGCTCTAAGTAGCTGTACTGACACAGCAAACGATGTAATTCAACCAACGACTACCTAATGTGGCTAACATATCTGACCTTGTACTTCCCAAGGCATTCCTGAACCATATTAACTGATTTCCCATGTGCAGGCAATGGGTTCTTGGTGACATTCGGGCCTGAATCTTCAAAACTCAAGATTCCACATCTCATAAGGTCTTGAACCTTAGTCTTGAGTGGGTAGCAATTCTCGATGTTATGACCCGGAGCACCGGAATGGTAAACACAATGCTGATCTGGTTTATACCACCATTGTGGATTTGCAGGAATGGCCGGAGGATCCCTGGGAGAAACCAATTTCCTTTCCAACAAGGAAGGATAAAGCTCTGCATATGTCATAGGAATTGGATCGAAGCTTATCTTCTTCCTATCATAACTCAAGTTAGCTTGATTGGTTGTACTGCCACGAGGCTGGTAAGCCTGTTGCTGTGGACGATGTTGTTGCTGATACTGAGGCTGTTGATATTGTTGCTGATGCTGATATTGCTGATGTTGCTGAGCATTGTCTTTAAAGACAGGTGCTATATGAGCCACCTGGTGCTGATGACCGGCACGACGTGCAGGCTTCCTCTGAGCAGAGGGTCTTCTGTGCTTGGGATGGCATTGCACAGCATGTGCTTCCTCATCCTTCCTCTTAAACGCCCCATATCGTTTAGAAGAAGAGCTCTCATCCTTCGCCAATCGTCCTTCACGGACACCTTCCTCAAGACGCATCCCCATGTTCACCATCTCGGTGAAATCAGAGGGAGCGCTTGCTACCATCCGCTCATAGTAGAATGAGCCAAGAGTCTTCAAAAAGATCTTGGTCATTTCTTTCTCCTCCAGCGGTGGAGTAATCTGAGCTGCCAGCTCTCGCCACCTCTGGGCGTACTCCTTGAAAGTTTCCTTGTCCTTCTGCGACATGGACCTGAGTTGATCTCGGTCAGGCGCCATATCGACGTTATATTTATACTGCTTGACGAAGGCTTCGCCAAGGTCGTTGAGGGATCTGATATTGGCACTGTCTAAGCTCATGTACCATCTGAGCGCAGCACCGGACAGACTGACTTGGAAATAATGAATCAGAAGCTGATCATTATCAGTCTGGGTAGACATCTTCCTGGCGTACATGACCAGGTGAGCGAGTGGACAGGTGTTCCCTTTATACTTTTCAAAGTCAGGTACTTTGAATTTAATCGGTATCTTCACACCGGGAACAAGGCACAACTCGGCAGCAGACTTGCCGAACAAATCTTTACCTCGAAGAGTCCTTAATTCCTTTCTCAGCTCAAGGAATTGGTCGTTCATGGCGTCCATCTTTTCATAAATGTCCGGGCCCTCAGACGGCTCGGAGTGATAGATGGTGTCGTCTACCCTTGGCATGGTATGCACGAAAGGAGGAGCGGCAACAAGGATCGGGCTAGATGCCGGCATATGAGCAAAAGTTGGAGCAGGCCGATCAGGCATAAAACCTGGAGGCATCCCCCAAGGGAACCCGGCTGGCATAACATTGGGCACCTGATGAGCACTGACTGGCACAGTCGAAGTGACGACCTCTGAGATGACCGTCCTCTGGGCAGGCGTTGCAGGCGGTTGAGCAGGTTGATTTTGAGCAGCGAGGAGTTGCTCCATCAAAGCGCCAAGTCTGGCGACCTCTTCCTTCAGTTCTCTGTTCTCTTGTTCTAGCTGCTCCATAACTCTTGCAGAATTGACTCGAGTATAATACCGGTGAGTCAGCTTGTCTTCAAAATAAATGAAGAACACAGAGTTAGGACAAGAAGACCAGAAACAAAGGGTACCTGCTTATGCAAAAATTATGCATGAAATGCTTGTGCAGATGCTTTGTTTATTTTCAAGGAACCCTTAGGGTATTATTTGCAATATTTTGAATAGTTAAAGCATTTTAATTTCTCACGGAAAATATTTCATTCAATATATCGAGACAAAGAAGTACATCTTTTTTGATCATTACAAAGAGAAAAGGGAAATAAACATCCTATAGATCCCTAGAAGCTCGGGATGCTGGAAGACGAGAAGTACACAGCTTCTTGATCTCTCTCTCATAGGCTGCTTCCATGTCCGCTTTCTCATTTGCAAATCGATCATACCTCCTCTTCCAGAATTTGGAAGACTGAGGAAGCAGAGAGGTCCAAGTGTCGTTCGGGTCGTCGATCACTCGATGCTCGAGGAACTCAATCATAGCGTCCTTCTCCTTAAGCTGCTGAAGCAATTCTTCTCTTTCACGGATCCAAGCACGTGAAAGGTCTTCTTCTCTCAACTCCTCTACACGTTGGGTAGGGAGGGTTGAAGGCCCAGCCACATCCAACGGTGTAGGTCTCAGATGATCATATGGCATCAAGTACACGGCAGCTCTCTGTCTGACCCAAGAGGTGTATGGCTCCAAAGCAATGCAGTTCTTTGGACCCAACTCGTTCCTACTCTTCTTGTGAATACTGCGCCAAGCACGGACAAATCTGGCTTTCAGGCCTTGGGGATCTTTACCCTCTTGAAAGAATACGCCTTCTAACAGAATGTTATGAGGTTTATCCTTTAGGGGGAACCCAAGCTGACGTCGTGCGAGAATGGGATTGTAGCTGATCCCACCACATGTGCCAAGAAGGGGCACATTAGGGAATTCACCACAATAGTCAATGATCTGGACGGTATCATACACGTGACCATACCAAGTGATATCATCATTAGTGAGAGACATAAGTCTCTGAGACCACCGTAGACATCCCTTGTTCTCCTTGAAAGCAACTGTCTGCGGCAAGTGCGAAATAAACCACTTGTACAGCAGAGGTAGACAGCAGACAATAACTCCTCCACCCTTTGCGTTCCTCAGATGCAAAGAGACATAGGCATCGCCCAACAAAGTCGGAACGGGATTAAGAACAGAGAAGATCCTAATGGCGTTCATGTCCACGAACTTGTCGAAGTTGGGAAACAACACCAATCCATAGATGAGCAGCACAAACAAAGCCTCAAAGGCATCCTCACTCATGGCCTTCCCATAAAAGGTAGCTTGAGCAATGAGGAACTCAGAAGGAAAACCCTGAATTCCGCCTTTGGTAGTCAGATTAGCCCTAATCAAATCTTCATCTATGTGCAACAAGTTGGCAATCTCTCGAGCAGTCGGAATACTCTCTAGGCCACTGAACGACACTTGATCCAGAATCGGGATCCCAATGAGATGAGAATACTCCTCCAAGGTTGGCAACATCTGGAAGTCCGGAAATGAGAAGTAATGATACAGAGGATCATAACCAGGAGAGCCTTTTCTCCCACTACCACCACCATCTTCTTGTTTTTAACAAATTTCAATTTTTGGTATAGGGTGGATGTCACAGCGCCTGCCTCATGAATCCATGGTCTGCTCAACAGACAGCTATACGATGGGTGAATATCTATGTCCTGAAAAGTGATATGGAAATCACTTGGTCCGATCTTGACTGGGAGTTCCACCTTGTAGCGGTGTATTCGTCGCTATATGATTTATTGATTAAATCAAAAGCAAAGCATACAATGAATCGAGTCGCCACCGCACTTTTATTTATCCAAAGGACTGACTAAAAAGCGAACAAAAGCCTAAGAAGTTTTACACATAGAAAACTAATTAAAAGATCAGAGAGTCTGGGTAAGGGGTAAATTACGCAATGGGAAGGTGTTAGGCACCCAAAACGTCCTAGGTACTCCTAGGGAGCCCTTTTCACACTTGTTGTATAAAATTGTTATTTGTTATGAAATATTTATTGTGCAAACATGAATGGGATGATGAGAAAAGAATATACAATTTTTATTGTTTTTGTGTTTGAACGGATGAACCCGTTGCCTACGTACCTTTCCATGAAAGGTAAAGGATCAAAACGCCGTAGTTCGGCTAAAAGATTTCCAAAAGTTAGTGGATTCAATTATAAACACAAGCCTTAAGGTCTTACGTTATCCACGGGAGAAAACTCAACCTTATACAAACAACGAGTCCACCATGTGAGAAAAGCTTCAACTTGCTAGTGAGGGGTTAACCCTATAATAAGCAAGGAAGACTTACAATTCAATCAACTAAGGACAAATAGGTGAGGTTAACATCAACCAACTAGGATAAATCAAACCTATGGCTAATGTATGAAAACTTAACAAGAATGGACAAAGCCACAAAACAATTGAATGGGTGAAGTTAATTGATTATGATTATTCACAAAAGGAGGGTCAAAGTATGATTAAGATTGATTCAAAAGAAGTATTATGAAATGGAGTTTGAAAAGTCAAGGACTTAGGGTCCAGGTTTCTAATTTGAAAGCATGAAGATGTTTGCACAATATTTATCTCAAGTTTTGAAAGCAATGTGTGAAAAGGTTTAGGACAAAGAGGGATGAATGGATGAAGATGGAGTGTAAAACTTCCTAGAAGGTTCACCTCTTGAAATCATATAGAAGATGACTCAAGTGTGTCCTTTGGAATAGGCAATGAGCAATAACAAACAAGCAAAGCAAAGGAAGAAAGTCAACCAAAGCGGATACCGGATGCCAATCACTGGACTTATACCAATCTCCTAAAACAAAACTGGATATCAGAGGCCACTCTATGGACTTATACCAATCTCCTCAACAAAGGAATAAAAAGTGGATACCGGATGCCAATCTATCTGGGCTTATACCAATCTCCAACAAAAACAAAGCAAACACTTGGATGTCAGATGCCAATCTATCTGGGCTTACTCTAACCTCCAACATATGATCATGGGAAAACAAATGCCAAATTACATGGACTTACAATTGCATCCTCACATAAATCAAACAAATGCATCAAGCAAAGAGAAGATGATTGGCCAATGAAATGGTCTTATACTAACTTCCATATCATAGGAACAATGGCCAATGAATGGTCTTACAATTGTCCTCAATGGGCAAACAACAAAGATATGTGACAAAGACAAATGAAATGATCATGAACTAATGAGCAATTAATGATAATAAATGCACAAAGCATGCAAGCAGACATGTACAAATGAACTAAGTAATCAATCAACCAAAGTCATTCAGCACACTCTATAACCAAACAATGAGGCTCATACAAAGGGTAGGCACTGAAGCCAACTGGAATAGGGTTAATGGTGCTCTTAACCTTGACATTGAGAGCCAAGGTGAAGCAGATGAAAGGATATGAGGGGTGTGCCTCATGCTCTTATCCCTGGTCAGGGAGAGCTTCAAATGATAGAAGGTGTGGGAGTTCAGAAGGTAGGAACTCTCTCCACAGGTTATTGACTCGATAGATCTTGGGCTTTTACTCACTATGCATCAACACATGTGGTGTGAGCAAGGTGAGTGACACACAAAATAGTAGGAGATAGGTTACATATCTCTTGGATTCTACCAATTACCTTATTTAAAGGACTTTTCCTGCTTGGGACAAAAGTAAACAAGCACAAACATCGCCTCTTAAGGAGGACTTCAGACAGTTGCCTGGCCAAGTAACAGGCCAGGTCTTCCAGACTACATGAAGAAAAAGGATTCTACCTCAATGCAAATGCTATCAAGCAAAGCAATGCAAGTTCTCAAAGAACTATTAGCAACTAATGGTACCTGAAATCAATCAAATAAAATCAGTATACAACTCAAATTCAAAACCAATATAGGATAAGGATCAACAGTCAACATAAGTAATCCCATGTGCAAAGCACAAAGCTCAAAGCATATGAGCTAAACATCCTACAAAACAAACAAGTTAGTTCATGACAAATCAATCAAACTCAATTAACTTGCATTAATCTCCTTAAAGCATTTGCTTATTAACCTGAAAAGCAAACTCAAACATGAGAAACAAGACCACTAGGACAAGCCTAGGGTCAAAAGGAGATAAAAAATCCAAAACAGCAAGTGAAAGATATCCAAAATCAAGTTCAAACAATTAAGAAACAAACCCAAGTGGTTTCACATTCATATCATTCATCATTATCATTTCACAAACAAATTAGGTCAAAGCATGTCATATAGCACCTCAAAGAAGTCAACAGAAAGACTCCACTCAAATCCAATCACAAACATTTCAATAAATCCTCAAATAATTCATGATCAAACATCATCCATAACATGTTAAGCATACCAAATTTCAGCTCATTTGGAACAAAGTTAGTAGGTCAATGAAAATCAGAAAGTCAAAGCAAGTTCAAGCAAACTCATACAAAGCATCAAAACATGCACCAACTTCAATTAATCATAAAACAGAAACAACACATGATAAATGAATGGGACCAAAGCCATGATACACTTCAAGATGTCTACATTACTCATGCCAAATTTCACATCCATCCAATTAATGACCAGAATTTCACAAATAAAATACAAACATGTATCACAAAAAATCAACAAATGACCAAACAGGGGAGAAAATTCCAATCAAATAGGAAATGCCATCAATAATTCCAGAAAAATTCATATGTATTCTCAACATCCATAAGTATATTCATGCAAAAATCCAGACCATTTTGAGTTCAATAAGCATGGTAATTAAAATCATGAAGTTGGACATGAATGGTGTGACACAAATTGTCACACCTCTATTCAAAAAATCATATCTCATCAACCAGCAATGATAAAATCACAAACTCTACACCAAAATCACCATGAACATGTCTAGTTTAAGCACAAAATATTTGAGAGGCATTGGATTAAGTATCATCATTTCATAAGCAAAATGGCATGGCATACACAAAATGGACACACATGAACAAACCCTAGCACATTTAAAAATCCACACGTGCAAAAAATCTGGAAAAATCACCATAATAAACTAGAGATTATGAGGAGCATTTCACAAAAAATCCCATCAAATTTGGACAAGTATTGGCAGAGTTATGAATTTTCTAAGATTGCCATGCCAAATGAAATAAAATTGAAAAAAAGAAAATGATTTAATTAAATTAAGACACGGCAATGGCATATTGGTAAATATCTGGTCCCTTAAGTGAAACGCCGCGTTTCACTTAAGGACGTGTCATCCAGGGATTGGTTTCATGGCCAAAAACACGGGAAGCATGCAAGGCACGGGTTTGGAAGATCAAATGCGAATTTCTAGGTTGGAAAATAGGGTTTATGAGCAATGTTCAAGTGTTCTTCAACGAAATTTCCAGCAAGAACTTTTTGCAACCAAAATCAAAAAACGACATATCAATGTGTTCATCTCACAGAGTACGTCAACATTCCAACATTCATTATCCCTAATTCAAACTATCATGGAAGCATCGAGCAAAATAAAATTCAACAACCAAACTTTAAATCCATATTTCTCTCTTAATACTTAACCAAAATCAAAACTACAACATTCAGTGAACTCAGCATGGCAAGATCCTTCCAAAGCACAACATGATTTCAAGAATGAAGAGGTTCGAAAGTTTACCTGATTTGAAGAGCAGGGATGATTATGTGGTTCTTTGGCCGTGTATCATTGAAACAGATGATCCCTCAAGCTCCAGAAGGTGTATGGATGGTGAATCGTGGCTCAAACTTGCTTGATTATATTCAAATCAAAAACTGCCATGTGAGGTGCTTCTTCCAACAGTCCACGAAACAGCTCTACAGTTGTAGATTGATGCTTGCAAAAGCTTCAGAAATGATGGTAGGTGATGCACCAATGAGCAAGGCACGAGTTCTTTGACAATTTTTCAGAAAAGTTCAAAGTGAAGAATGAGAGTTTTTGAGAGAAAAAGAAATTCAGATCTGATTTGTGAGTTGTGGCTAGGGTTTTTCAGTCTGAAAATGTGCAATATATACTCTGATTAACAATGCCTAAGCTTGGTTAGTGGAATGGTAATTGAATTTAGCTTAATGAAGTGTTTTGGTCAATTGGTGAAATCCACTCATGTTGCATGTGCATGGCATGCTACAGTGCGAAAATGGGCCTAAACACATCCCAAATTTGGTTTTTGAACATTTGTAATTGGTAGAATGTGTAGGCAATGATTAATTTGAAAGTCAATTTTTCACCCCTCTCTTTTTTAATTCAATGCACTTGAAAAAGGCTATTTTGATTGGATGATTTTTGGTGAAATGTGATGAAGGATTTGGATAGAGCATGTCA
The DNA here is from genome assembly GCF_024323335.1 of Lathyrus oleraceus. Lineage (NCBI taxonomy): Eukaryota > Viridiplantae > Streptophyta > Magnoliopsida > Fabales > Fabaceae > Lathyrus > Lathyrus oleraceus. The sequence continues at coordinate 218,377,510 of NC_066581.1, read as the reverse complement.
AATGTGACTTGTAGCAAAAAACCTCACTCAATTTGACCAAATGGTTTGAAAGTTATCTCACTTTGAAGTTCAAAAATTCTTGAGAATGATTTGATCATAACTTGCCAACCACACATGAGAAATGAGTGTTCCTTGACTTTTTGGAAATGGGAGAACAACATCTTCAACTTTCATGTTGGACAAAAATTCATTTGAAGCTTGTATGATGATGTAGTTTTGAGGAGAAGAACTTTCCATTTTTGGCAAATTCCAATTACAGGTCAACTTACTATTTTTGGAAACTTTTTGTCTGACCTCAAATCCTTCACTGATGATGTTTGACATGTTATATGAGGCTTATATGGACATGAATGAGACCTCTCAAACCAATTCCCACCATCAAATCACTGATTAAATGCACAGTTGACCACAGTTGACTTTGCAAGGGTTTTGGTTGACTGAACCAGGTTCTGATGAATTCCAAGCCCCTACCACTTGAGATCTTGGTTCAAAATGATGTCACAACTCAAATGAACTCTTGATGAATGATCTTGGTGCCCAAATTCTTCAAGAATGGCCACCATCTATTGCTCAATGACTGTTTTGACTGATTTGACCTGGCTGGCTTCATCTGCAAGTAGCATGGTTAGATGACAATATTTTTGTACTTTTGATTAATAGACAGATGAAAAGAAATGATATACAAATGCAATACATGCTTGGTGATCAAGAACCACACTCACAAGATAGCCCACCCACTAGGAGGGAAGCAAAGGTGTACAAAGATCCTTGAGGCAATGATATGGTATGATATGATGCCATGAGGGATCTTAGGGACAAAACTGGGGTCTTACAGACCTCTCCAATCACAGTTTTACGGGACCCATCGAAAGCTTTAACTACCACTCCACTCTACCTCATGGGAGTCCCCTGATATGACAATTTAGCAAGAGTGGACTTTGGCAACACATTCAATGATGACCCAGTGTCCAGCAGCACATTGGATATGGCATCATCTTTATAGCTCATAGATATGTGTAATGCCAATTTGTGGTCTCTTCCCTCCTCGGGGAGATCAACATCACAAAAACTCAAATTGTTACAGGCGGTGATGTTTGCAACAATACTGTCAAATTGTTCTATTGTGATGTCATGATCCACATACGCCACGTCCAACACCTTATGTAGAGCTTCTCGATGAGGTTCTAAATTCATCAACAAAGACAATACAAAGATCTTTGATGGCGTCTATAGAAGCTGATCTACAACGTTGTACTCACTCCTTTTGATGAGTCTCAGCATCTCATCACAATCTTCCTTCATATTGCCATTCTGGCCAACAGAGACAGGAGTTTTTACAACAGAGGCAGGTTTAGTGGAAACAAGTGTCGGATTCGGAGCATTCACAGCAGTCCCAACCGGGTGTTCAGTGTAATCAGTAACATCAGCCCTTCGAACATCAGCTTGGGATTTCGGCGGAGCCGAGAAGACATGACCGCTACGGGTCACGCCGTTGACGTCGGCAATATTAACAACAGAGGTAGAGGGCAGGGGCACCTCCTTCCCATCCTCCAATTCCACAACATTATAGCGATAGGGGACCGCCTTCTCAAAAGAGTATGGCACAGGGCCAGCCGGTTTAATGATAAAAAAAGGAGAAGCCTTTTTCTTGCTACCATCGTACCTAATGACAACAAGCTCAGGGATCCGAAATATTGGAGATATTACATTGACTTCATCAGCATCTTCATCAACATTTCGATTCTGAAGTATCTCAATGACTCCTTCATCCAGCATTTCTTGAATGTCTTTGCCGACTTGGCGACATCCTCTTTGATTGACAGTGCAAACTCGACATCTGTCATGGTCGTGCTCGTAATGATTGTACTCACACAACAGTCTATGCATCTCGACCAGAGATTGTCGAATATGGCTGACATATTTGACTTTGTATTTACCAGGGCAGCCCTGGACCATGTTGACAGAGGATTTCCCATGCTCGGGCAATGGGTTCTTCATCACATTAGGACCTACGTCCTCGAAACACAGAATACCACATCTCACAAGGTCTTGAACCATTGTCTTCAGTGGGTAGCAGTTTTCCACGTCATGTCCGGGAGCACCGGAATGATAAACACAATGTAGCTCAGGCTTATACCACCACTGAGGGTTGGTAGGTATAGTCGGTGGGTCTCGTGGAGTAATCAATTTCCTCTCTATCAAAGAGGGATACAATTCGGCATAGGTCATGGGAATAGGATCGAAGGTGACCCTCTTCCTCTCAAAGCTTGTACTGGCTTGATTATTGTTTCGAGGCTGGTAGGCCTGCTATTGAGGACGGTGCTGCTGTTGTTGATATTGTGGATGTTGTTGTTGCTGATTATTATTGTGATGTTGAAACTGCTGATTATCTCTGAAAACAGGTGCTATGTGAGCCACCTGATGCTGGTTACCGGCAGAACGCACGGTCTTCCTCCTCACTGAGGGTCTTCTTGGTTTAGCATGGGAGGTCACAGCATGTGCCTCGCCATCTTTCTTCTTTCCAAACGTCCCATACCATTTGGCAGAAGAGCCTTCTTCCCTGCTCCTTCTTCCAGACGCATCCCCATGTTCACCATCTCGGTGAAGTCAGAAGGAGCACTGGCAATCATCCGCTCGTAATAAAAAGAACTCAAGGTCTTCAGAAAGATCTTGGTCATTTCCTTCTCCTCCAGCGGGGGCATAATCTGTGCTGCTAATTCTCGCCACCTCTGGGCGTACTCTTTAAAAGTTTCCTTGTCCTTCTGGGACATGGCTCTCAATTGATCCCTATCGGGAGCCATATCCATGTTATACTTGTATTGCTTGACGAAGGCCTTGCCAAGGTCATTGAAGGATCGAATGTTCGTGCTGTCCAAGCCCATATACCATCTCAGGGAAGCACCGAACAAATTGTCTTGGAAGTAGTGAATGAGAAGTTGATCATTTTCGGTCCGAGTTGACATCTTCCTAGCATACATGACCGGGTGGCTGAGAGGGAAAGTATTTCCCTTGTACTTTTCAAAGTCAGGTACCTTGAACTTTACAGGAATTTTGACATTAGGGACCAAACAGGGTTCAACAACAGACTTGCCGAAAAGGTCTTTTCCTCAGAGAGTTTTTAATTCTTTGCGGAGCTCAAGAAATTGATCATTCATAGCATCCATCTTTTCATAGACATCTGGACCCTCAGACGGCTCAGAATGATAGATGGTATCGTCTACTCTGGGCCTAGTATGCATGACAGGATGTGGGACAGCGAGGACCGGGAAAAATGCCAGCAGAGAAGCAAAGGTGGGTGCAGGACCCTCAGGCATGAAGTTGGGAGGCATCCCAAAAGGAAACCCGGTTGGCATAGCTGTTGGTGCAAAGTTGGCGCTGGCCGCAGGCACGATTGATGAGACAATCTCGGAGATAACTGTCCTCCGGGGAGGAGTTGAAGGTGTCAGAGACGATTGGCTCTGGGCTGCCATGAATGACTCCATCAGGGCAGTCAATCTGGCTACTTCCTCCTTGAGTTCACGATTCTCTTGCTCCAAATGATCCATTAGTCTTGATGCGTTGTCTCGGCTGTAGTATCGATGAGTAAGCTTGTCTTCAAAATAAATGAAGAAAACAGAGTTAGACCATTGAACAAGAAGCCTGGAACAAAACCTGCTTATGCGCATGATGCATGCAATGCATATGATTTAATTTTTATATCAGAGGAACTTTAGAGTCCTATTTGCAAATATTGGAAGTATTAAACATTTATCACATATGGAAAATATCACATCAATAATATTTGGAAAAGATTTAACACTAGAGAAGTACAGTTTTAGTAACCAAATACAATACAAGAGAGAAGGTAAATGAACATCCTATGGAGCCCTAGAAACAATCATCTAAAGCTCTAGAGACTGGAAGATAAGCTGTACGAAGCCTCTTCACCTCCCTCTCGTAGGCTGCCTCCATATCCGCCTTCTCTTTGGCGAGTCGATCATACTTCCTTTTCCAAAACTTGGAAGACTGAGGAAGTAGAGAAGTCAATGCATCATCAGGCTCATCAATAACCTAGTGCTCAAGGAACTCTATCAAAGCATCCTTCTCTCTGATCTGCTGAAGCAACTCCTCTCGTTCACGGATCCAGGCACGCGAACGGTCTTTGTCTCTCAACTCCTCTACTCCTCGATTAGGGAGGGTTGAAGGCCCAACCACAACCAAAAGTGTAGGTCTTGGATACTCATAAGGCATGAGGTACTCAGAAGCTCTCCTCCTAACCCAAGAGGTATAGGGTTCCAAAGCGATACAGTTCTTCGGTCCTAGCTCCTTCCTTCCCTTCCTATGGATCTTGCGCCAAGCGTAGACCATCCTTCCCTTCAAACCTTGGGGATCTTTACCCTCCTGAAAGAACACACCCTCTAACAGAATGTTATTAGGTTTATCCTTTAGGGGGAACCCAAGCTGACGACGTGCCAAAATAGGGTTGTAGTTAATCCCACCACATGTACCAAGAAGAGGCACATTGGAGAATTCACCATAAGAATCGATAATTTGCACACCATCATATACACGGTTGTACCAAAAGATATCACCATTAGTGAGAGACATAAGTCTCGTGGACCACCGTAGAAATCCTTTGTTCTCCTTGAAGGCGACCGTCTGCGACAAGTGCGAAATAAACCACTTGTACATCAGAGGCAAATAACACACAATGGTACCACCACCCTTTGCATTCCTCATATGCAAAGAAAAGTAAGTGTCACCTAACAAAGTCAGAACGGGATTAAGAGTAGAGAAAATCCTAATAGAGTTCACATCCACAAACTTGTTGATGTTGGGGAATAACACTAGCCCATAGGTGAGAAGTACAAATATGGCCTCAAAGGCGTCCTCACTCATGGCCTTCCCATACATAGTAGCTTGAGCAATGAGGAACTCAGAAGGGAGACCTTGAATTCCACCTTTGGTAGTCATATGAGCACCAACCAAAGATTCATCTATATGCAACGTATCAGCTATCTCTTGAGAAGTAGGAACACTCTCTAAGCCACTGAACGGCACCTGGTCTAGAATAGGTATACCCACAAGATAGGCATACTCCTCAAGCGTAGGCAAAAGCTGGAAATCTGGAAATGTGAAGCAACGGTACAAGGGATCCTAAAACTGCACCAACACACTCATCAATCCTTTGTCCACTTGAGTAGTCAGAATAGACAGAAGCTTCCCATAATGAGCCTTGAAACCTAAGGGATGTAATACATAGGATGTCAAATTCCTTAGCTCTTTCAAGTCGGGTTGTTTGAAACTGTACTTCTTCGTATTCCTTCTTTGTCTTTCCATGTCTGAAAATTGCAAATAGACCTCTTAAGTTCCTTGAAAATTTTCTTATTGTTGATGATATGGATGCAAATGGGTGCATGAATGCATGAATACAACAATCACACTCAAGGATCAAGCAAAGTGCACCAAACAAAGGTCATGGTATGGATCATGTTATCCTTAATATCAATCATCCATTTTGGTGGATTGTGGTTTACACCTTATCAACACCCAAGTTCCATTGATATTAAGGACACACGAACGGATCAACCATGAATCAAATGGTTTGTTGCAAGTCACGAGCATGGAGTCTCGGTTAAGCACCACCCAAAGGGAGTGTACTAGGGTTTAAACCTGCCAAACATGTTCTACAAGAGGTTCCCATAGTCATCATCCCATCTTTCGAATATTATCGGATAAGCGACTACTCGTATTCCAAAAATATTCTCAAGAGAGACTCTTATGAGTGTAGTATCGCGTAACAATCGTATCAAATCTTACACTTGAACGACTTTCGCACTACATCCTAAGAATAGGCCAAGATTGGCTTGGTAAACTAAGGTCCTTGGCTTCTAAGGTCTATATTGGAAAGAGTAATTTCTAACCACAACTACTTGTGTGACATCATTGATCCCAACATGACCTCCACCAAGTGAATGGGTTTGCAAGCCAACTTGCTAAGGAATAACTCCACACAAGTCAACAAGACTATGCCATTCTCCTCTCCTAAGTGCACTCGAGTTCGGGTATAGAACTCATCTCACAAAGATCACCAAGCATACAAGGAATTAATATTCAAGCAATTCAATCATTACATACAATACATTAATCCCAAATTGCACAAAAAATATGTCACAAAAATAATATGCACAACAATACAACAAATATGAAAAGTAGGCAAAACCCACTAGGCAAATCTCCCTAGTGGAGTCGCCACTTTTCTGTAGCGGGGTATTTGTTACCATTAGAGATATTGACTAAATCCAAGGTAAACCATAGAAGTCTAGTCGCCACCGCACTTCTATTTTTCCAAAGGAATGGTTAGAAAGCAAACAAAAACCTAAAAGTTTTATCGAATCAAAAACTAGTAAAAATGTCAGAGATCGGGGTAAGGGGGTTGGTTATGCAATGGGAAGGTTTTAAGCACCCAAAACATCATAGGTACTCCTAGGGAGCCCTTTTCACACTTGTGGTAAGGTTGGTATTTTGTGAAAAAAAATTATGCAAACATGATTGAAGAGATGAGAAGAGAATATACAAGTTATTTACATTTTGTGTTTGGATGGATAAACCCATTACCTACGTACCATCTTTAAAAAAAGATTAGGATCAAAACCTCGTAGTTTGGGGTAAAAATCTCAAGAATGAGTTGGTGAATTGATTGGTCCAAAAGCCTTAAGGTCTTTTGTTATCCAAGGGACAAAACTCAACCTAAAACCATAAATCCACCATGTGAGGATAGCTTCAACATGCTAGTGAGGGGTTAACCCTATAATAAGCATGGAAGACTCATTGTCCATCACTAAGGATATAGGTGAGTATTACATCTACCTCAAGAATAACTCAAACCTAATAGCTAAAGGTTATGAAAAGGTTTTGATTAAGAAAGTGGCCATTGAAACCACAAAAGGTATTTGAATGAGTGGTATTTACCAATGAAAAGTATTTACAAAGTATGGTCAAAGTTGACTTAAAAGTTCAATTCAAAATAAGTGTTATGAAACGAATGTTTGAAAATCAAAAGCATAAGGCTTAGGTTTCTAATGTTTGAAAAGAAGTGTTAAATGTTTGCACAAAAGTTTTGGCTTGGGTTAGAGTGGAGGGAAGAAGAAGAATGGCTATAGTCCTAATCATACAAGAGATGAGGGATAAGAAACAAGACCACAAATGGAGTCCCTCTCTTGAAATCATATTGATGATTCAAGTATCTCCCACCCTTTGGAATATGCAAGCAAAATAAGTGTAAGGTCAAGCAATCAACATAATCAAACAAGCTCTTAGAAGATCCCCAATGTCTCTTTTATCTTTCACTTTGGATGAACATGGCAATGATTCTTCAATTTGAGCTCTCATAGGATCCCCTAGCACACAGGCACACACATCAAAGAATTCTATGAAGTAAATCAAGAATGGACAAGAGTGAGTTTAGAGATTTGGTTCTTCTAATCCATCTTCAACATTAAGGTCCTTTTACTCCAACATAGAGATTTGCATAGAGATTTGGTCCTTCTAATCCATCTTCAACATTTCTTTGCATTTGGTCCACAACAATCAAAATAAAACACAAGCACAATAATGTATACACAATTATATGCTCAAGTGAGCAAAAGGTAAATTGCATTAACATAAACATGTGCTCAAATGAGCAAAGGAAAAAGCAAATGAATAATATGTACAAGAATAGTAAATTGCATAAATGTAAAGAGTAAAAGTAAATGTTAATGGTTAAGGGTTAGTGTTAATAGTTAGTGTGCCATAAGGCAATTTAGCGCTATGTTAAGCAATCGTAATTGGACTTATGTAGAAGTCACAACTATCTGAGGCCGGTCAATAATAATGTAGGCAACAACACAAGTTAGAGGTCTTGATTAGTGAATCAAACTCCAACAACTTGCCATGCCAAAAAGAAGATGAGAAATGATCTTGTATTGATTTAGTTTCTTTGCATGATTTAGGAAGCAACCTATCCTTAATGCAAAGCCATTCACTTGATCCATGATCAAGATGAATTAGATTTGAATCAAGGAAGATTAAACCTCCATGTATCAATGCTAACCACCAATCTTTAACTCATTGATCAAAAAGAGAAAAGAAGAAGAAGAAGAAGATGAAGCATTAAGGTGCATTAATGGAAATGGTATGTACTAATCAACAAGTATTAACCAATGATAGAGAAGATCAAGGTCAAACAATAGAAAACAGAAGCAAAAAATGTAAATTAGAAGTCAAGAAACAAATAATTTTTTTTTTTGACATTTTTTAATATTGAAATAAAACTTGAATTAAAATAATAAAGAAAGGTCAAACTTCAAACTCAATTCAAATCAACTTTGAAAAGTCCAAGTGAATTATCCTAAGTTCAACAAGGTCAAACAAAGTTTGACAAAAAATTTCAGCATTTTTAGAAGTCAGAAACTATTTTAAATCAATTAAAAATGCATAAAAATAACCTAATTGAACTAAAATCTCAAATAAATCTCAAATCAATTAATAAATTGATGAGAATATTTGTCATAGATCTATCATCATTCAAAGAGGTTGGAAAAATATTTTTGTATTTTTTGGATATCAAAAACTATTTTAAATGAATTTAAAATAACCGGAAAAGAGAAAATTACTAAAAAATATCAAATGACAAAATAAAAAATATTAAAAATCATTTTTAGAAAGTAGAAATTAAAAGGAGAAGAATGAAATTGGTCCCATAAATTTTGGACCAATAGTTAGAGAGATATGAATTTTTAAAGTGAAATGGAATTAAAATAATAAAATGAAATAAAATCAGAAATTAGAAAAAAGAGAAAAAGCGTGGACCGTCTGATGATCTCTCATTAATTGACGTGGATCATCACGTGGCCAAGAAGCGCACGCTCACCATGCACGCTAGTCAAAGGCAACACACTCAGCCTTTAAATAAGTCATAACAATGGACGTGTGTGATTGAATCTTGAAAAGCAATGGACGATTCTGATTTGATCTGGAGACCAGACGGTGGCCAGCGCCACCGTCTTCTCCGGCCATGTCCAAAGTTGCAGAAATAAAAATGGTAATCAAATGGCACGATCCAGGCATCAATCGAGAGTTGGGGTGATGTACATCACCCATGTACCACTCAATTCCATTCTAGATCTCTATATTGAGATAAATCAGAAGTGGAAATTCTGTGGTGTTCATATGAACTTCATGATTTTCAAAAATTGAAAGCATAACAATGTTGCCTATATGGAGACGACTTCAGATCACACAACAACAATGAAAATAGAGCACTATACAAGTTGATTCGAAGCAAATAACAGTTGAAGTAAACCTTTGATTTACAAGGCTTTGAGTCATAATCCTTGGATGCTTTTGCTTACAGTAGACACTATGGATCAAGGAGAGAAGGTTTAGGAACTTTGAGATCTGAAAATTGATCAATGAAATCAAAATTCAGATCTGAAAAATTTGAAGAAAAATGGATTAGTTCCTTTAGTGATGGCTAGGATTTCAGTTTAGCAGCAATTGGGGCGCCTTCAGGTTGAAGAAATGAAGAGCATTGGCCTTGTATTTATAGGAGAAAGCATCTAAAATGCATGATTCAAAGTTTGCATGAATGGAAAAGGCCTCCATGCATGGGCCTGTACAGGTTGATGCATGATGCAAGCAAAATGGACGTGCATATTGGACTGTATTAGCTCATGCAAGGCAAATGAAATGATTTTCAAAAAGATGCACTATAACATTCAAGTCTTCGAAAATGCCATGTTAAAAATAGGAACACCACCTCGTGAGTAATGATTGGAAAGCTTATTGCATAAGGATCATTTGTTATGTTGATCAAAACTCCATTTGGGCCTTGGAAATTGATGAAAATTGGACATGAAGTGTAGGGTGCAAAACATGCATATGTGAGATTTTCAAAATTGGCCAAAGTTCAAGCCCTTCTGTCTCAGTGATGCAAGTTCCAAATGACAAAATTTTCAACATGAAAGTTGTAGATATATACAAGGCACTCAATTTGGACATACATTTTGCATCATTTGGATTTTTGATGAGGACATTATGGGCAGTTGAAGTTGGACCTTTTCACATTTCAATGCATTTGGTCCAAAGTGACTTATAATGTTTTGCATTATCACATGTATTTCTTTTGAGATTTTGAAAATTTTCTCAACATAACATTTGAAATAGACATCTTAATCTTTCAATTCATTTGGTCTCACTTCAAAATCATGCAAAATGAAGGAGTTATGTCCTTGGGAAGTTGACCCAAAATTAGGGTTTCAGTCAAAATGACCTATAATGTATTGGGATGAATGATGACCTTCCAAGCTTCAAATCAATTTTTGAAGAACATTAAAGTTGTTCATATAGTCCTTAAGAACATTTTTTCTCTTGGGTTCATCTCCATTTTACAAACACATAAAGAGTTAGGTCTTAGTGTATAGTAAGATGAATTGACTGATCAACTTCTCAAGTTCAAACCTCATATCTTGATGAATTGATGATTGAGGACACTCAAATAAGTTCAAATATGCATGAAATGATGAATTAAAGAACTTCTCTTGATTGTATTTTACCATGGGTTGAGGTTGCTTCATGAGCAAGGCACAATTGATGAACAGATGAATTAGGGTTTCCTTGGGAAACAAGCCTCAAACCTTTTGATTTGCTTTGATCAAAATGATGAATTGAGATACTTGGGAGGCATATTTGATGGATGAGAGCTTTGGGAACCATTTCCATGCTTGCTTTCATCTTCTCTTAGCCATATCAATGCACATAGGATCTCCTAGAAGCTTTAGACCTTGTGACTACTCAAGCTACAAACAAAAGATGTTAGTGACATATTTTTGTGCTTTTGGTTAGTTAATAAAATGAGAAAAGCAATGATATACAATTCAAGTAGCTTGGTGATTTCAAACCACTCACAAGAGACCCCACCCCAAAGGTAAGGAGCCAAGATGCTTATCATCATTGAGGCAATGTAAATGCAATGTTATGATGCTATGAGGGATCTTAGGGTCAAAATTGGGGTCTTACACTTTCCAACCATTACCCACATGCCTATGTTTCAGTTTGGCAAATGGTATTTTCGAAGAGGAGAAGTTTTGGTTCCAATTATGCATAACATGTGAAAACTTCTTGCACACCATATTGCATTGCCATGTACACGTCCAAATTCATTTGTTTCATCATCAGCATGCAAAACCAATCAAGTTTGGGCCTCCCATGCGCTTGTACAGGCCCATGCATGGAGGATCCAACTTCACATGCACACGGATTCTTCATGCAATGCAACACCCTTGGCTATAAATAGAAGCTCCATTCCACTTCAAAAACCAACCTAAAGGCGCCTGAAATTCTGCAAAAGTGAAATCCGAACCTCCATTAACAGGAATTCTGAGTTTTCTCTTTCAATTTTCAAGTTCAATTTTCCACTACATTGGTTGATCTTTGAACTTTAATTCCTAAACCTTGCTTCCTTGCCATCTCAATAACAAGTTGCATCAAAGAATTGGAGTAGATAAAGTGTTTGAAAGCTGCACTTCAAAGGTTGTTGTTCAAACTGTTTTGATTCGAATCTCCTTGGATAGTGATCATTTCTTGTGTTTGTTGGTACCTCTGAAGTCCTCATGTGAAAGGCAATTGATTTGAGCTTTTAATTTCATGAATTGAATAAGTTCAGTTTGAACACCACAAATTTCCATCTCAGATTTCTCTCTCTATAGTGATCTAGAGTGGAAACCAAGGGTACAGGGGTGATGTACATCACCCCATCTTTCTATTGAGGTATGGATCGTGCATTTTAGTGAAGGTTTGAAAACCTGCAAATTTTGGCCGGAACGGTGAGTCTCACCGGAGAAGACGGTGGTTTCCACCACCGTCCCCACGTGGACAAGTTCATGGCCATTGGATTTGTTACTTCTGATCTAATCTGGACCCTTGGTTGTTATGACTTGCTTTAATGCCATGTGTTTCGCTGCTGACTTTGGCCTACCATGCGCGTGCATCTCCCAGCCTTGTGATCAGCCACGTCAATTAATGAGGTGGGATCCAAGCGCTGTGGATTTTTGTGATTTTTAATTTCTGATTTGATTTTCTTTTATTTCAATTATTTTCAAAAATTCACAACTTCTTCATTTTTAATCATAAAAATATCGGACCAATTGCAAAATTTTCCTTTTAAATTCTAGTTTCTAAAATTGAGTTTTTATATTTTTATGATTCCATTTAATATTTTTATTGAATTTTCTCTTTTCTGGTTATTTATTATTCATTTAAAATACTTTTCAATATTCAAAAATGCCAAAAATATTTTCTTAACATCTTTGAATGATGATGAATCTATGACAAATATTTTCATCAATTTCTTAATAGATTTGAGATTTATTTGAGATTTTTGTTCAATTATGTTATATTTTCTTCATTTTTAATTGTTTAAAATTAGTTTCTGTTTTCAAAAAATGATGAAATTTTTTGTCAAACCTTGTTTGACCATGTTGAACTTAGGATGATCCATTTGGACTTTTCCAAGTTGATTTGAAATGGATTTGAAGTTTGACCTTTATTTTGTTTATTTTAATTCAAGTATTATTTTAATTCCAAAAAATACCAAAAATATTTTTATTGTTTCTTGACTTCTAAGCTTCATCTCACTTCTGTTTACCATTGATTGATGTTGATTCCATTCATGTTTGATCAATGTATGTTGGTTATGTTATTTGAATTTCAATTATGTACATTCCATTTCTTCTTCTTCTTCTTCTTCTTTCTTTTTGATCAATGACTTAATGAGTGATGGTTAGCCTTGACATATGAGGGGCTTAACCTTCTTTGATCCAAATCAAATTCATCTTGATCAAAGATCAAGTGGATTGCTTTGCATTAGAGATAGGTTGCTTCTTGGTAAAGAAAAAAACCTAAATCCATACAAGATCATTCTTCTTTTCTTTTGGCATGGCAAGTTGTAGGAGCTTGGCTTACTAGTCATGGTCTCTAACTTGTGTTGTTGCCTATAGTTTTATTGACCGACCTCAGATAGGTGTGACTACTACATTAGCCCACTTACGATTGTTTAACATAACGCTAAATTGCCTTATGGCACACTAACACTAACTACTAATTACTGACTTTTAATTCAAGCATTTAACTCTTGCAATTTATTTTAATGCAATTTAATTTCTTGCTCATTAATTCATTTGCCTTTGCCCTTCGCTCACTTGAGCTCATGTTTATGTTAATGCAATTTGCCTTTTGCTCACTTGAGCATATTATTGTATATATACTATTGTCTTGTATTTTGTTTTGTTTGTGTGAACCCAATGCAAATGGAGAAAGGACTTAGATTTAGGACCTTACCTATGCAAAATGGAGTTTGAAGAGCAACTAGGCCTCATGCCTTTAGAATGCTAAAAAAAGAAAATTTTCAAAGAGCAACTAGGCCTCATACCTTTAGAATGCTTAATCTTGAAGAAGACATTGAAATGACCCCTAATTCTAAACTCACTCTTGTTCATTCTTTTATTTACATTGTGGAACTTTTTTATTTGTGTGTTCTTGTGTGCTAGGGATCCAAAACTTCAGCCAATTAGAAGAACCATTGTCATGAGCATCCAAGATAAGAGATGCAAAAGCCAATTGGAAGATTCCTAGGAGTTTGATTGAATATTTGCTTGATTGCTCAAGTTATTTGCTTATTGCTTGCTAAATCCAAAAGAAAGGAGCAACTTGGATCATCTTTATGATCCCAATAAGGGAACTCCAATGTGGTTTTATTTCTCTTCCCTCATCTTTGCATGTTTAGGTCCTAGCCCTTCTCTTCTTCTCTCCACTCCAACCCAAGCCAAACTTTTGTGCCAACATTGACATTATTTTCAAAAAATTAGAAACCTAGTCACTATGCCTTTGATTTTTCAAACTTCTTTTCATAACACTTATTTTGAATTGAATCCTAAGTCAACTTTGACCTCACTTTGTGAATACTTTTCATTTGTAAATACAACTCACTCAATTCTTTTGTGGTTCCAATGACCATGTGTGTTAAAGCTTTTCATAAACATTAGCTATTAGGTTTGAGTTATCCTAGAGGTTGATATAATACTCACCTATATCCTTAGTGATGGACTATAAGTCTTCCATGCTTATTATAGGGTTAACCCCTCATTAGCATGTTGAAGCTCTCCTCACATGGTGGATTTATGGTTCTAGGTTGAGTTTTCTCCCTTTGATAACAAAAAACCTTAAGGCTTTTGACCAATCAATTCACCAACCTTCTTTTGAGATTTTTATCCCGAACTACGAGGTTTTGATCCTACCTTTTTAAGATGGCACGTAGGCAATGGGTTTATCCATTCAAACACAAAATTGTAAATAACTTGTATATTCTTTTCTCATCTCCCCAATCATGTTTGCACAAAATTTTTCATAAATACCTACCTGACAATATTTGTAAAAAGGGTTCCCTTAGAGTACTAAGGATGTTTTGGGTGCTTAAAACCTTCCCATTGCATAACCAACCCCCTTACCCAGATCTCTGACATTTTTATTAGTTTTTGATTTGATAAAACTTATCGGTTTTTGTTCGCTTTCTAATCTTTCCTTTGGATAAATAGAAGTGCGGCGTGACTCGAATTGTATGATTTACTTTTGATTTAGTCAATAAATCTAAAGGTAACGAATACCCCGCTACAGTAGAGAACATTGGGACTCATATATGATGCTCATAAACATTCTTGGATCAATTCTTGGTTGTGCTCTTTATTCATGAGGGTCTCAAACCCTAGATGTGAACTTGATGAATCAATGGAATCATGTCCTTCCTACAAAAGAGTTAGACAAATGTAAAGACATATTTTTGGTATTTTGGCTAGTGAAATGATAAAATAAAAGTATGATATAATCACAAAGTGCTTGGTGATCTCTCCCAAAACAAACCCAATGAAAGAGGGGTAAGAAGGATGTCAAGGTATGATCCCAATGCTAATGCTTATGATGGAATTACATGAGGGATCTTAGGGTCAAAATTGGGGTCTTACTGCTGCCCCTAATTAAGGACATTCTAACTGAGGAGGCGAAGGTTAAAATCTTCATGTCGACTAAGTAGAATGGGCTTAAATAACAACATATAGAAACAAATTTTGGTCCCTAAGAGACCTCATGATGCATATTATATGAATGTAAAAGTTAATGCTCTGTGGGAAGTATTGCTACACAGGAAAAAGAAATCAGAGAGACCGAAAATCCGCAGGAGCACAATGCATTCCGTAAGGAAAACTCACTGGCGAGACAGAGACTCTGGGGAAAAATGAGTTATACGTAGGCCAGGCTACGACTTAAAACTACTAGGGAACTAGAGGGATTCCACACAAACATGAAAAAGACTCAGCCAGGGAATGACAACATCTGCAGGGGATACGAGTATGTCAGGATAAAACTGAGGTACTCGAATCATGCAGGGGAAAAACAATTTCACTAAGGAAATGCGCACTCAAATCAACTGGGGAAGATAAACTTCAACACAGGAGGAGTAGAAATCTATTATCTACTACCTGTTACTGGGTAAGGAGATAATAAACATCCGACAAAGAGAACACCCGTCATCGGTTAGGATGAACATATCAAGGATGACTCGCTGACGATTCCAGGAGAGGAAATTCATTACCGGTTACTGGGTAAGAATAACCTTGCTGGGGGAACTGTAGAAAAATAGGATTTACAACTACCAGTTACTGGGCAGAAGTCCAAGGGTGAGAGTATCCGTCATCGGTTAGGATGAACATTTCAAGGATAAACTCAACAGGGAAGAAAATCCGTCACCGGTTAAGATGAAAATATCAAGGATAGAATTTCCTAGAAATGTCAATGAGGATACCCGCCATCGGTTAGGATGAATATATCAAGGATATACCAACTGAACAGGAAAGGGTACGAATTACATCTATCAAAAACTGGATAGAAAAACGTCGGAGAGAAAATCCGTCACCAGTTAGGATGAACATATCAAGGATTAACTCTGCGAGGGGACAAAGTAGGATTTACAACTACCAGTTACTAGGTGGAAAACCAATCAAAGAGAAAATCTGTCACCGGTTAAGATGAACATATCAAGATAAACTCTAAAAAGGGGATAAAATGGGATTTACAGCTACCGATTACTGGGTAGAATACCAATCAAAGAGAAAATCCGTCACCGATTAAGATGAACATATCAAGGATTAACTCTTTGAGGAACAAAATAGGGATTACAACTACCTTTCTCTTGGGTAGAATACCAAAAATGAGAATATCCGTCACTGGTTAAAATGAACATATCAAGGATAGACTCAGGCAGGGGAAAGAAAGATATTCGTCACCGATTAGGATGAACATATCAAGGATATACTTCCTGAGGAATAGATCCACTGGGGACTCTACTGAGGATAAAAATAAGGGTACTTTTGCCGGGTATTGGGCAAGAAGTAACAAACTGCAAATTAAGAAGAATATTACCAGTTACTGGGTAATAGACTCTTAGGGGACCAAAGCATCTGTCTAGGTAAGAGCTAGAAAGATACAATCAATCAATACTCAACCCAATGAGGACATACCTCAAGGGGGTAATACCATCCAGAAAGTCCACTAGAGAGGAAACTGAAATAACAACCATCCACGAGGAAACAAACTCAGTGGGGAAACGGAGAAAGGTTAAAGTCTTTCTGCTTAAGGGGCTGACACTCTACAATTGAAGGATGACAGACACTAGATTTGATATGGAGATACAATACCGCCATCGCAAAGAATTTGAACCACCGGTACAATCCTCGGTCAATCCACAAAATATGGAGACAATCTGTTGGAGAACAAAAAGATCAACATCCCAAAGGATCAAACCTAACTGGGGAAGAAGGAGATCTGTTGAGGATAGAACATCCAATCTGTGAGGAATTTTAGGTCAACACCACAAAAATGGGAGACAACCCTACAGAGAATAATCTTAACAAAAGCTGCTCAGAAACCAGGAGGAAACTCTGACTGGGAGCAAGTTGAAGAGCGATTTATGGGGAAACCAATGCGATCCACTGGGGAGATCAACCATCTCGGGAGATCAATCCTACTGAGGAAATACGAACCTCGCTGGGGAAGGCAGAAACTCAGTTGGGGAACATAACACGCCGCAGGGCATCTGAATCAACCAAATCAGCTAGGGACAAGGAAAGAAATTCCACTGAGGTTCAAACTGAATCAACATTAATGTCTAGGGATACCCCGAAGGGCTAACTGCTTGGGGAACCTCTGATGCTTCGCACTTAAGGACTTGCTATCCATCGAAATACCGTTGATATTCATTTTAACTTGCTTTGGAAAAATTCTTACTTTTATATATTAAAGAAAACTTGATTTTGATTTAAAAATTTAATTTCAAAATGATCATAATAAAATTTAAAACTATTGGCTGAAGTAAATAAGAGTAGAAACAATTGGATAAAACCTCAACTTTATTTAATAGAATGATAGTCTGTAAATGACAAGATTCCATAGATTTTACAAAGTTGAAAATGGTAATTTACATGGAAAATGGTTACATTGAATACAAATGATCCTTAATTCTTCTACCAACTCTTGATATTTACTGTGCTCTTGACCGCTGTTGGGGATGAATCGATGTCAACCCTTGTGCTCAAACAAGCCTTCGAAGTCACTGAAGATCAGCAGAATGCAGTTACTTGCCATAATCCCTAATTTTTGCATAAGTTGCCCCAAGGTGGGGTGCTCAACTTATTGGGAAATTCTTTCTGTTATATGTCTAATTTTTGCCTGGATTGCCCTTTCGGGTTTTCAATCCACCGAGACGCTCATTTTTGCATAAGCCTCCATTTTTGGTTTTCAACTTAGCGAGTTGTTCTTTTCTTTTTAGGCAAAGTATTTCTTGACTGCATCTGCGTTCACAGGACGAGTGAACTCTTCACCATCCATAGTTGTAAGAATCAATGCACCGCCTGAAAAGGATCTCTTAACAACATATGGACCTTCATAATTAGGAGTCCATTTTCCTATGGAATCTGGCTTGAACGTCAAAATATTCTTGAGCACAAGGTCACCTTCTCTGAACACTCGAGGTCTGACCTTCTTAGAAAAAGCTTTCTTCATTCTCTGCTGATACAACTGACCATGACACATGGTAGTTAATCTCTTCTTTTCAATTAAATTCAACTGGTCAAACCTGGTCTGACACCATTCAGCTTCAGTTAACATGGCTTCCATGAGCACACATAATGAAGGAATCTCAACCTCTACGGGGAGCACTACTTCCATACATATACAAGAGAGAAAGGGGTTGCCCCTATTGAAGTGTGGATTGATGTACGATACCCATGCAAAGCAAAAGGGAGCATCTCATGCCAATCCTTATATGTGACAACCACCTTCTGAATAATCTTCTTGATATTCTTATTCGCATCTTCAACATCCCCATTCATCTTGGATCTGTAGGGAGAAGAATTATGATGTGCAATCTTGAAGTCTTTGCAAAGAGCTTCCACCATATTGTTATTCAAGTTCGATCCATTATAAGTAATGATCTCACTTGGCACGCCATAAAGGCATATGATCTTATTCATGATAAACCTTACAACAACTTGCTTGGTCACGTTTGCATACGATGCTGCTTCAACCCATTTTCTGAAGTAATCAATTGCCACTATAATGAAACGATGTCCATTCGAAGCTTTGGGCTCAACCATCCCAATCATATCAATTCCCCACATGGAGAAGGGCCATGGGGAAGAGATAACATTCAAAAGTGTCGGTGGAACATGGATCTTATCAGCATAAATTTGACACTTGTGGCACTTCTTCACAAATTTGCAACAGTCAGATTCCATTGTCAACCAATAATAACCTGCTCGCAACATCTTCTTCGCCATTGCATGTCCATTGGAATGAGTACCAAAGGAACCTTCGTGCACTTCGATCATCAGCAAGTCTGCTTCGTGTCTATCCACGCATCTGAGCAAAACCATGTCGAAGTTTCTCTTGTACAGTATTTCACCATTCAAGTAGAAATTACCGGCTAATCTTCTCAAAGTCTTCTTATCTTTCAAAGATGCCCCAGGCGGGTAAATCTGACATTGGAGGAAACATTTGATGTTGTAGTACCACGGCTTCTCGCTTTTAATCTCTTCAACAGCAAACACATGAGATGGCCTATCAAGACGCATCACAGATAAATTGGGAACTCCATTCCAATACCACACTATAATCATCGATGCCAATGTTGCAAGAGCATCTGCCATCCAGTTCTCATCTCGAGGGATATGATGAAATTCAACCTTTGTAAAGAAAGTTGAAATCCTCCTCGCATAATCTCTATATGGTACTAAACCGGGTTGATTTGTCTCCCATTCTCCTTTGATCTGATTCACAACCAAAGTGGAATCATCGAAGACATCCAAATACTTAATTTTGAGATTCATGGCCTGTTCAAGCCCCATAATGCAAGCTTCATATTCTGCCATGTTGTTTGTACATTTGAAAGTCAATCTAGTTGTAAATGGTAGATGCGTGCCTTGAGGATTAATAATCACTGCCCCAATGCTATTTCTATATTGATTAACAGCTCCATCAAATACCATGCCCCAACGGAAACAAGGTTCTGGCCCTTCTTCAAGCAATGGTTCATCACAATCTTTCATTTTCAAGTACAAAATCTCTTCATCAGGAAAATCATACTGCACTGACTGATAATATTTAATTGGTTGGTGAGCCAAATGGTCAACCAAGATACATACTTTGATCGCTTTCTGAGATCGGTATTTGATATCATACTCTGATAACAACATCTACCAATGGGAAATTCTACCAGTTAAAGCAGGCTTCTAAAATATATACTTGATTGGATCCGTTTTTAATATCAACCAAGTGGTATGATTCAACATATACTGACGCAGACGCTTAGCAACCAAAGCCAATGCTCAACAAGTCTTCTCAAGCATAGAATACCGAGTCTCACAGTCGGTGAATTTCTTACTGAGGTAGTAAATTGAAAATTCTTTCTTCCCAGTCTCA
Organism: Lathyrus oleraceus; assembly: GCF_024323335.1. Lineage (NCBI taxonomy): Eukaryota > Viridiplantae > Streptophyta > Magnoliopsida > Fabales > Fabaceae > Lathyrus > Lathyrus oleraceus. The sequence continues at coordinate 218,357,467 of NC_066581.1, read as the reverse complement.
TCTTGCTGACCAAGAACACAACCCATACTATCTTCGAGTATAGTTAATACATGATCAACGATCTTCCTTCAATAGGTGGAGACAAAATCGGAGGCTCAAGCCGATATTCCTTGATACTGTCAAAAGCTTTCTAGTAGTCTTCGGTCCAATCACAAGACTTATCTTTCCGAAGAAGCTTGAATATAGGCGCACATGTGGCAGTCATGTGGGAAATGAATCTGGATATATAATTCAAGTGTCCAAGAAAACCTCTGAGTTGCTTCTCAGTTTTGGGCGCATGCATCTCTTGTATTGCTTTGACCTTGGCAGGATCAACTTCAATACCCTTCTCGCTAACAATAAAGCCCAACAACTTACCAGAACAAACACCAAAAGTACACTTATTGGGATTCAAGCGGAGTTTATACTTCCTCAAACGCTGGAATAACTTCAACAAATGCTCAACATGTTCCTCTTCATCAATCAATTTAGCAATCATGTCATCGACATAAACTTCTATCTCTTTATGCATCATATCATGAAAAATAATAGTCATTGCTCTTTGGTAAGTTGCACCAGCATTCTTTAAACCGAAAGGCATCACTCTATAACATAATGTTCCCCAAGGTGTAATGAATGTGGTTTTCTACATATCTTCGGGTGCCATCTTGATCTGATTATATCTGGAAAATCCACCCATAAACGAAAAGACTTTGAATTTAGCAGTATTGTCTACCAACATATCAATGTGTGGAAGAGGGAAATCATCTTTTGGACTGGCTTTCTTCAAATCTCGATAGTGAACACACATGCAGACTTTTCCATCTTTCTTCGGCACAGGCATAATATTGGTCACCCATTGCGGATACTCAGCTGTCACAAGGAAACCGGTATCAATCTGCTTCTGCACTTTCTCTTTGATCTTCACAGCCATATCAGGATGCGTTCTTCTCAACTTCTTTTTGACTGGCGGGCATTCTGGCTTCAACGGCAATCTATGCTCCACAATCTCAGAATCCAACCCAGCCATGTCTTGATAGGACCAAGCAAACACATCTGAATACTCTCGAAGAAGATCAATCAACCCCTTCATAGCATCTGGACATAATCGAGACCCAATCTTGACTTCCTTTACATTGTCCTCAGAACCCAAGTTGACAAGCTCAATCTGCTCTTCAAACGGCTGAGTAATCTTTTCATCTTGCTCAAGAAGACGAGAGAATCATCACTCATTTCTACATCACTTTCCACCTCGGCCTCAGACACAGGGAATTCAAAATTTAGGGAAGGAGAAGGATCATTGTATACAATGGGGTTAGGAACCAACCTGCATAATGATTTGATATTTATATTTTAGAGAAGTGAATTTGTGACCAAATATTATGCAGATGGACAATTATATTGTTATTTATGTTTTTTGTGATTACCATTTTTAGAATAAAGCAAAAAGTAAAAACAAAACATCATAGATGTGGATGAATAGAATTAATTTTATTGATGATCAATTTAAAATGCCCAAACAATGTTCACTTCTCCCTTAGTCATAGGAGAAGGATTTTAAAATATAAAAGCAATTACTTAGATCGATGCAAAATAACAGGAATATCAACAGCATTCCAATTGTTGCATGTCTTTCCATGCGTTACAAAGTTGGTGCAGTTTTCCTCTTCGTTATCCTCTAGCGCAACATCTAAGTGTTGTTCATCGCCATGAATGAACCCTCCTCTACGGAAGCTAAGTTGCATATCTTCGGATCTTGCAATTGATGAGCCTTTCTGAAACCCCAAACCGGTTCTGCCTTTATTGTCCGAGACCTCTACCATGCGCCCCCACTGATCAACAACACCTTCTTCTACAACCTTCTGAGCATCTTTCAACGAGGACATAGGTGCCCCAACTCTCTTCTCAGTAGCAATAGACAAGGTTTGGATCGGAGTTCCAAGCTCATCCTCAGCTTCAACATACGAGAAAGATGACAAATGGCTAACCCACAACACCTTCTCTCCTCCAACAATCACAAGCTTGCCATTCTTGACAAATTTCAATTTCTGATGCAGAGTGGAGGTAACAGCCCCTGCCTCATGGATCCATGGCCTTCCCAACAAGCAACTGTAGGTCAGGTGGATATCAATTACTTGTAAAGTATTTTGAAAATCACTCGGACCTATCTTAACTGGAAGGTCCACTTCACCAATTACTGTCTTGCGCGAACCATCAAAGGCTTTGACGATTACACCGCTATACCTCATAGGCGCTCCTTGGTAAGATAACTTTGACAAAGCTGACTTCGGAAGCACATTTATTGACGAACAGGTGTCAACAAGCACATTTGACAAATCATCTTTTTTGCAGTTCATCGAAATGTGCAAAGCCAGGTTATGATTTCTTCCCTCCTCAGGGAGTTATTCATCACAGAAGCTCAAATTATTGCATGAAGTGATGTTAGCCACGATGTGATCAAACTGATCCACAATAACATCATGCTCTATGTATGCTTGTTCAAGAACTTTCTGTAGTGCTTCTCTGTGTGCTTCAGAATTCAAAAGCAGAGACAACACTAAGATTTTTGAGGGAGTCTGGAGCACCTGCTCAACCATATTAAACTCGCTCCTTTTTATTAACCAAAGTACCTCATCTTCATCATTGGCTTTCAAGTTGCTGGATTCACCAGACCTATCTTTTGAACAACCAGTCAGATCTACATTAGGCACCTCCACCTTTTTTCCAACAATCATCTCCTCTTTGTTTTCTGGGAACACCGACCCAAACACTCGACCACTGCGGGTCACCTTCTTAACATAAAAAATGCTCACTACTAAACTAGTCGTAGGTAACGGGACCTCTTGACCATTCACTATAATTGTAGCATTGTACTGGTACGGCACAACCTTATTAGATGAATACGGGACTAGGCCCGCTAACCATATTACCAACGGTGATACTGATCTTTGACTGACATTCTTATTGTTGCTGCTATCATATTGACTTACAAACCGCTCTTGTTGCTTGAAAATGGGCACTATGACATTGACGTCGTCATCTGCATGACGAGATTGAACAATTTGGATCATGCCTTTATCCATCAGGCGTTGGATGTCCCTTTTCACCACATCACGCCCTCTTGGGTTCACACTACAAACAACACAACCATCATAGTCATGTTCACAGTCACTCACCAAACAGATATCCTTGTGCATCTGCACCAAGGATCTTCGAATAAACCAGATGTCATAAACCTTGAGTTCTCCAGGACAACCGTCCACAATTTTTACAGAAGAGTTCCCATGAGCAGGCAAAGGGTTTGCTTTCACATTTGACGCGCGGTCCTCAAAGGACACCATACCACTCTTCAAAAGCTTTTGAACCTCATACTTCAATGGATAACAATTTTCAATATCATGTCCGGGTGCTCCTTGATGAAAAGCCCAATGGAGCTCAGGTTTATACCACCAGGGAAGTGGTTCTGGGATCTGCGGTGGGTTCCTCGGTTGAATTAAGTTCTTGAGAACTAGCGAGGGATATAGCTCTGCATAAGACATAGGAATCGAGTCAAAAGAGACCTTTTTCCTCTCAAAGCTCTGCTGATGATGATTGTTGTTGGTATTGTTTTTGTTGTAGGTGTTCGTTCTTTGTTGCGGTTGTTGTTGTTGACGTTGATGTTGTTGTTGTTGTTGACTTTGTGTTTCTTGTTGATTATAAAATACCGGAATTACTGATGACACTTGATGATGATGATGTTGACGAGGTGGTGGATTTCTTCTGATCTGAGGCCTCCTCTGCCTCCCACTGATTACTGCGTTGGTCTTACTATCCTTCTTCTTACCAAAGTAGCTACTATATCTCTTGCTTGTTGACGCCTCATATCTTGACAACCGTCCTTCACGGACTCCTTCCTCAAGTCTCATCTCCATATTTACCATTTCGGTAAAATCACTGGGGGCACTAGCGATCATGCGTTCATAATAAAATCTCCATGTCCCCATTATACTTGTATTGCTTCACAAAAGTCTCTCCCAAGTCGTTGAAAATGCGAATGCTTCCACTATCCAACCCCATGTACCAACGGAGTGCAACACCAGTCACGCTATCTTAGAAGTAGTGAATAAGCAATTGATCATTGTCGATATGAGTAGACATCTTGCGGGCATACATCACAAGATGACTGAGCGGAAAAGAGTTTCCCTTATATTTTTCAAAGTCAGGCTCTTTGAACTTCACCGGGATTTTGACGTTGGGCACTAAGCACAACTCAGCAACACTCTTTCCAAACAAATCTTTACCTCTCAGCGTCTTCAATTCCTTGTGCAGCTCAAGAAACTGATCTTTCATTTCGTCCATCTTCTCATAAACATCTGGACCCTCAGATGGCTCAGAATGATAGACGGTATCCTCTACACGAGGCAAAGTGTGCACAACGGGAGGTGGCACGAACATGACTGGGCTAGATGCCGACATGGAAGCAAATGTAGGCGCAAATCCTTCGGGCACAAAGTTGGGCGGCATTCCCCATGGGAATCCAGCAGGATTATTCGGCGCAACGTGGGCGGTAGCAGCAGGCATGGTAGAGGTAGTCACCTCTGAAGTAGCAGTCCTCACGGGAGGAGTTGCAGGTTATGGAGAAGCTTGATTCTGAGCAGCAAGAACTGACTCCATCATGGCAGTCAAGCGGGCGATCTCGTCCTTGAGCTCTCTGTTCTCTTGCTCCAAATGTTCCATGATTTTCTGATGATTGGCTTGGGTATTGTACTGGTGAGTCAGCTTGGCTAAAGCACAAAAGAATTACCAATCAGACATCTGGCGAAAACCTGCTTATGCAAATGATGCATGAAATGTAATGCTGGATTACTTTTATTTTTCAAGGAACTTACTATATCATTTACAAATATATAATATTTAAATGGAAATTGCAACAATTTGATATGACCAAAAATCTCTTTTTATTTATATAAATTGGAAGGATTACACTGAGTACAATTTCAGAAACCAAAAAAGATACAAGAGAAAAGGAGACTAGTCATCCTAAGGATCCCTAACAACAATGTCAGAAGATCTGGATGAAGGTGCGTACTTCCTTCGAATGCGACGGATCTCGGTCTCAAAAGAAGCCTTCATCTGAGTCTTCTCGAGGACAAGCTGATCAATAATCTTCTTCCAAGCAACGGAAGGCCGAGGCATGCTAGAAGATGAAACCTCTGGCTCCCTTTGTCTCTTTGTCACTCTGTTTTCAAGTAGCTTAACAAGTGCATCTTTGTCCTTAGATTCCAACTGCAACTCTTCATGCTTCTTGCTCAAAGCATGGAAACGCTCTTCCCACATATCCTTCTCTTGCTTCATCTTGATGAGCGCGTCTTCCAACTCCTCTACGTCTTGGTTAGGGAGAGTTAATGGCTCAACCACAACCATAGATATAGGTCTTTCACAAGGATAAGGCATCTTCAACTCCATAGCTCTCTTATTCAGCCAAAGAGTGTAAGCTTCAAAAGCTACACAATTGCACGAACCAAGCTCGAATCTTCCTTTCCTATGCACGTTATGCCAAGCATGCACAATCTTCAGCTTCAAATGTTGGGGATCTTTACCCTCTTGATAGAAAAGACCTTCTAACAACATGTTATTAGGTTTGTCTCTCAAGGGGAACCCAAGTTGACGACGAGCCAAAACAGGGTTATAGTTAATTCCTCCTTGTGTACCAATGAGAGGCACATTAGAGAATTCACCATAACTATCAATAATCTCCAAACTAATTAAAGACGGATCATACCAAACTATATCATCATTAGTGAGAGACATAAGTCTCTGAGATCACCTTAGACATTGTTTGTTCTCCATAAAAGCAAGCGTCTGAGACAAGTGCAAAATAAACCACTTGTACAGAAGAGGAATGCAACAGACAATCGTTCCACCACCCTTAGAATTTCTTAGATGCAAAGAGAAATTCATATCACCCAACAAAGTAGGCACAAGATTCCCAATCACGAAATGTCTAATGGAGTTAACATCAGCAAAACCATCAATGTTAGGGAATAAAGCTAATCCATAAATGAGCAATACCAAGATAGCTTCAAAAGCATCCACACTACCGGCTTGAGCAAAGGGTAACACCTCAAAATTTGCCCTCCTCTCTTGGGGCTAGATTAGCATATTGCATTTCATTTTTAGGACATTAGGCATTACATCTTTGCATATCATATGGAAACAATAAGCAAGTCATCCTTCTAGGTATTTATCAGAAGATAGAGGGGTTAAAAGATTCAAGCTTGAGGGTTTCATGAATTGATCATTAATCATCTGAGGTTTGTGCTTCAATTAGGGTTTCTTGGTTCCTCAAGGAGGTTGAGTATTATCTTGGTTGAAATGGTATATCATCATCATCATGGTTCATTATTCTTGCTCAGATTCCTTGGGATTAGGGTTTTGACCTCTGGTCAACCCTAATCAGTTGCATTATACCAATCAGGGTTTTTCAAGGATATGAGGTATTTATTAAGATGGGGATCATCATATGATTTTATTGAGCTTGTATAAGCTAGGGTTTCATTTTGGAGTTATTTCATCAAGTGGTTGAGGCTCAAAATCATATGTGCATGACCAAGTCATCTATCAACCATAAAAGTCAACTGCAAGGTCAACTGTTGGATTTGGGGGTGGGAAGTGAGTGGAAATACTTCATTCATGTTCAAACAAGTCTCATTTGACATTTCAAACATCAACTTTGAAGGATTTGAGGTCCAGTCAAAACTTTCCAAAAATAGAAAGTGACCTGTAATTTGAATTTGCCAAAAATGGAAAGGTTTTCAACTCAAGATTACATCATCAAGAAAGCTTCAAATGAAATTTTGTTGAACATGAAAGTTGTATATCTTTCTCTCCGATTTCCAAAAAGTCCAAGATCATCAATTTCATGCATAAGGTGAAAAACCAAAATTGCACTTGCACCTCATTTTACTAATTACCTTTACCATTTGGCTAAACATGATTAAAGCTTGATTAGCATGACATATATATACCATAACCCTAACTATTTTTGAGATTAACAACTCATAATTTCAGATCTAGATCTCAATTCATCAAACTTTTTCTCTAAAATTTTCTTCAAATTTTCTCAAACAACATCCATTTCTTTGGCTTGATTCATCATTCTGAAGCATCATTGAGCAAGTGTGGAGGTAGAATTCATGAAAATCGTGGCACATGGAAGCACATTCAAAGCATGAAGCATCAATGGTGATTTGAAATTCTGGAGGATTCGTGCACAATTGAACCTCAAGCTTTCATCCAATCAACTTCACAAGCATTCCAGAGGAACTTTGAAGCATCACAAGGCCTGAATTCGTCCAATTCCAATTCTGCTCTTCAAGAGGTTCCAAAATCGAATCTCTCTTTTCTCAAATTCATTATGCTATTGTTATAGATCTTGTTGTTGTGGTCATGCTGAGCTTCGAATCATTAAAATCCATGCAATATTCACTGAGTTATGGTTGTTTAAAGTTTCATGTGCAAATGATAATGGCTTCGATTCTCTCATGATAATTAGAATTAGGATAAACTATGCATGGATTCGTGATGTAGGATGAAAGATCTACGCATTAGTGTGTTTAATTTTGATTTCTGAGAAAATTGTTCTTGATGAATGATGATGATGCTACTGTTCATGCACGTGTGTTTTGAAGAAGATCATTTCCAGTTTTAAGACCACGGTTTTTGCTTCACAACTGCCACGCTTTTCCGTTCCAATATGTTTGTTAGGGTTAGCACATGATTGGTGCATGGGAAGCTCCATGCGCGTTTCTGATTGGCCGTTCCATGCTGAGCGTATCATTGGCTGCCACCACATAAGTGGAACGCAATGTTTCGCTGTTGGCGCCAGTCACATTCAAATTGTGACACAATTCGATTCCTGGCTTCAACTTTTATTCAAATGCCATGCCTATTTTTCCTTTCCCTCTTTTGGGATAAATAACGCACGGTGGCGGCTCTGTTTGTTTTGCTTTTTCCCGCCGGTTGTTTTTCGCGGATGCGACAGCTGGCGACTCTGCTGGGGAATAGAAGTTGACCTTTCTGCTGGTCCATCTTCCCTGAGCGAGTCTCTCCTAGCTCTCTCTAGGATAATTTAGGTTGCTTGTGTTACTCTATTTATTGCATTTATGATTATTATGTTGTGTATATATTTGCATAAATGTTTGCATGCATCATACTATCATTGTGATATCTTCTGTACAGGTGGTTCCTCTGATTTGGGGTGGGTGTTCTGAGTGGGGCTAAAACCCAGGCCCGAGTATACACCTAGGATTAGTGTGGTCTCACGTTCCTCACATGTTGGTTGGGCATGTTGTTGCGACGTGACATACCACAAGCCGGACGAGGTTCATCTGAGAGAGCTCTTCCATTGTGGAGTATTCCACTTTGGTCTAGTTACCTCTTTTGAGCTATTGACTTCGGTGACCGTTCTTTCCCGGATCTTTGGTTTAGACGATCTTAAGAGAGCTGCAACGGCACACCCGAAAGGGCAAACCCGTTGAGTATCTTTGCCCGATTGTCGAGACCATTATCCGCCTTAGGGTGACCTGATTAGAATTCACCTGTGAGGAGAGGGTTGATTCCTACAGATGCATGTTCTGGTGGTGAATAATGGTTCAGTTATTGATCAGGGTCCTATTTATAAGTCAGATTTATGGATATTTATTTCCGAGACGCCGGAGTTCTGTCCGTGGTATTTATCAGTGGGGATCCGTTTATTTCAGGATTCCCTGAGCTGGTTCAGAGGGTCTTGTGGTTATCTGTTCAGAGGATCTCTGGTGATGATGGTGATGTATCTTTCAGTTCCGTTTATTTCGGAACACTGAGTCGGATTTGTGGTTACATATTCCTTCAGATGGGTGTGATCAGTTCAGAGGCCGCAACTCAGTGCAGTGAATGATCAGATGACTTGGAGGATGGCACAGTGCATTGCATTCATACATCAGCATCATTCTCATTTTGCATTATCCGCATCTAACTCATGTTTATCCATATGCAGGGAACATTCTTGATTGAGATCCTGGTTGAGAGACCTATTTGCTCAGATATGAGGCCTGGTTTGAAGGACGATGTTGTCTATGGTTTCTTTGATCCAGAGATCAGTGTGCTGAAGGAGATGCTAGCATTGATTACACCTGACCATGTGGGGATATTCCGTGAGGCTTATGGGGGTATTCTGAAGATGGTTTTCAGGCTCACTGACAGGGATAGGAGCGCCATCCATACTCTTCTCCAGTTTTATGATCCTGGTTTGAGGTGTTTTGTCTTCCCGGATTACTTGTTGGGGCCTTTGATGGAGGACTATGCTGGTATCTTGGGCATTCAGATCAGAAATCAGGTTCCTTTCTATGCTACTAAGGAAGAACCTGATATTGGGGGGATCTCCTGTGCTCTTTATTTGAGTCCAGAGGTGACTAAAGGAGGTCTGAAAGAGAAAGGAAAGTTCCCTGCTTTTCATCTGAGTTTCTTGGAGGCTAAAGCCAAGGAGTATGCTGTTTTGGGTGATTGGAAAGCTGTCTGTGCTTTGATCGCTGTGGGCATCTATGGTATCGTCCTATTCCCTAACCAGAAGAACTTTGTGGATATTAATGCCATCCGTTTGTTTGCTCAGAAGAATCCTATTCCTACCCTGGTTGGGGATGTTTACTACTCGATCCATAATCGGAACGAGAAGAGGCGTGGGGGATTGATTAGATGTTGTGCTCGACTACAATACAAATGGTTTATGGGATATTTGCCTTCCAGGGGTGCTTTTGTTCTTCTTGACCATACTGTCAATTGGGCGACCAAGTTGATGGGTTTGCGAGCCAAAGACATAGCTTGGACTCACTGTATTGGGGTTGGACAGGATTTCATTTGCAGTTGTGGGAGTTTTCCCAATGTGCCTCTTATAGGAGTTCAGGGTTGCATTAATTATAACCCGACGCTTCTTAAGAGACAAATGGGATTCGCTATGGAGGCTCCTCCTCTCAAGAGTGAGATTCAAGAAACTTTGTACTTCCCGATTGAGGACAACCAGTCACGGTTGAGGAAAGTGTCTGATGCATGGCGCAACATTCAAAGGAAAGACAAGTTTTCTTGGGGTAGAGCTAATAACATGTCTTTTCCTCCGTTTGATGACTGGCTTAGCAAGAGAGTGGAGCTCACTTGTCTACCATTTCCTGTGGTTGATCCTTGGTATCCGTTGATTGAGGAATCATATTCTTCTGTCAGTATGGAAGAGTTCCTAGAGATGAAGAAGGAGAGAGATCAGCTGCATGCAGAGAAGACTGGATTGGAGATGAGTGTTGCTAGAGTCCAAATGGCTAATCAAGAAATCAAAGGGAAAATGGAAGACCAGGATAAGAGACATGCTCTTATGGTGAAGCGCTTTGAGATAGACACCGCTTATTATGGCAAGGTCAACCAAGCTTTGGAGTCATCCACAAGAGAGCACGACATCACCAAGGAGAGGTTGGCTAGAGCTTCGAAGGTCATTGAGGATGAGAAGAGGAGACAAATCCTTGTGAGGGATCAGAGGGACGACAGAGTCAAAAACCTTATCGCCGAGTGGGAGGCAAAGCTGAAGATTAAGGAAACAGAGAACGTGAAGATCATTGCTGAGAGAGATCATTATATTACCGAGAGAGATCACTACATTGCTGAGAGAGATCATTATTTCCGACAGATGAAGATTCACCAGAAGGAGATAGGGAGATTGCAGCAGGAGAACACCAAGCTCAGGTTCGCCGCGAAGTTTACCAAGATGGTCGATGATGCAGAGCCGTCTGTGGGACCTCCTTCAGTATAGACCTTTCTTATTTGTGTGGATTACCGTCAGGCCTGTTGACGGAATTCACTTGTTTGTATTTTCTTTCTGATTCTGGAGAATTGTATTTGATTTGTATCAGACTTGATGTATGACTTTCGCACTTATTGTGCACTTTTTGGTATGCAATGGTTGTTTTCATTCAGTGATCGATCTTCAAGCTTTATTTGCTTTCCTGTATGCACTCACACAGCACACACATAGTTAGGTGGTATCTTTGCTAAATCATATATCTCTGATCTGTATGATGAAATCAAATGATGAATGTCAGAATATTGTTGCCGGATTATTATCTGTCTCGATGAAGCCAGGATCGCAAGACAGAGTGTTCCTCATGTGGATAGACATTGCATTCATGCATAATCATAATAACTTGTCTTCTATTTTGCAGGCGTCGGTTTCTAATGTGCTTGATTGTTTCAGGAATCATTGCTCGTGCGCGTAGAGTCATTCCCTTGCACACAACCCGTCCGCACAGATACTTTACCAGACGCAATACACCAAGGCTGATGGATCTACCCAACGCAGATATTCTTGAGCTGAAGGAGAAAATGAATGAACTGATTAACGTCATGCAAGGGTTTGATGTGGGCCAGAAGGCACTTGCTGATAAAGTGGAGAAGCTCGAGCGGGCTTCGGCTGCCAACAGTGGTATTAATTTGGAGGGTGTCTCCAACCATGGCCTTGGTGGTTCCAGGGATGAAGGAGATCTCGGGAAGAAGACAACTACTGGCGTGGTGATCAACAATGGGGGTGGTTTTGGTGCTGCCACAAGCGGTAGACCAGGTCCGGTGGGCAATAATCTGAAGGATAGTCTGTTTCCTCCTTTCTTTGGGGCTGAGGAGGATAAAGAGGAGGACAGAGAAGCAGATCAATTCTCCATGTTGAATGAACAATTTGGCCAATACGGTGTTCAACCACCAAATAAGGAGATTCAGGTGCTGGCGGAGAAGATAAGGGCCTTAGAAAGCCATGCTACTCCAGGGTTTGTTAATATGTCAAATATGGGGCTGGTCGAGGGGATTGTGATCCCACAGAAATTTAAAGCGCCTGCGTTTGACAAATACAATGGGAGTTCTTGCCCGGAAACTCATCTCCAGGCCTTCGTCCGTAAGATTTCTGCTTATACAATGGATCAGAAGCTGTGGATGTATTTCTTCCAGGACAGTCTGTCTGGAGGGTCCTTGGAATGGTACACCAAATTGAAATCTTTTGACATCAAGAGCTGGCAGGATCTTGGCGATGCATTCTTTAAACAGTACCAGTTCAACACTGATATGGCTCCTAGCCGTACCCAACTGCAGGGTATGTCTCAGAAGTCTAATAAGGGGTTTAAAGAATATGCACAGAGGTGGAGCGAGTTGGCTGCCAGAGTTCAACCTCCGTTGGTAGACCGAGAAATGTCAGATCTGTTTATGGGTACATTTGCAGAAAGGATGGTTGGATGCCCGGTTACCAACTTTGCTGATATTGTGGTGGCCGGAGAAAGAATTGAAAGTTGGTTGAAGCTGGGGAAGATACAGGGTAACGCTTCGTCATCCGGATTGAAGAAGCCCTTTGGAAATACTCAAAGAGGACAGAGTAGGGATCGTTACTACCAGCACACTGCTGCGATAACCATTCCTGTTGATAATCAGCCTGCACAACAACAGCAGCAACAACCGCAACAACAACGGCAGCCATTTCAACAGAGACCGCAGATGGCTGGGTACCAGGTGCGAGGGCGAATGAATGATCGTCAATTTGATAGACCACCTGTGACCTATTCATTCTTGTTGAAGAAGTTGAAGGACTTGGGGTTGGTTCAGCTGAGAACGTTGGCTCCGTTGAGACCTGATCAGAGGCCTCCCAGTTTTTATGAGAACGCCAAATGTGAATTTCACTCAGGTGCCCCTGGACACAATGTAGAAAATTGCAAAGCTTTTAAACATGTGGTCCAGGACTTAGTGGATTCCAAGGCAATCAACTTTGCTCCATCCCCAAATGTGAATGCTAATCCCATGCCCGCGCATGGTCAAATGGGGGTGAACGCAATTTCTGAGGATGGTAGAAGAATCGGGTTGACGGGTGTGGATCAGTTGAGGACTCCCTTGGCTGAGGTCAAGAGGTTGCTGTTGAAGAATGGGGTCTTTCCGGACTGTGATGACTGTTGTGCTGCGTGCACTATTGTTCCTGATGGGTGTATATCGTTGAGGGAGGCTGTCCAGAGGCTGATGGATGAGGGAAGCCTCAGGTTTGAGAAGGTGGATCTGGGGAAGGAAGATGTCTCCACCATAACTATCTATTTCGACCCGGTTGATTTGTCAACGCTGGCAGATGCGGCTCCGGTTACTATCACGGTACCTGGGTCAATTCCTTATGACAAAGATGATGCCGTGCCGTGGCATTATGGTGGGGAGGTGTACTTTAATGGGGAGAAGTTGGAGGATCAGACTGCGGATGAAACCACCGTTTCAAAGGTGGATAATGCCGGACCTAGTGGTTTCACTCGCAGTGGAAGGTTGTTTGCACCTGACGCTTTAAGGAGTGGAGAGGGAGAGAGAGAAAAGAAAGAAAAGGCCGAGGCTTTAGCCAGGGCAAGAGGGAAACAAGTGATAAATGAAAGTACTCCTGTGGTGACACCGGCGCCTGGTGGGTCGGAAAAAGAACTTGATGATGAAGCTGAAGAATTTCTGAGAATCATCAAGAAGTCAGAGTACAAGCTTGTTGACCATCTGCAGCAGACCCCATCTAAGATCTCAATCTTGTCGTTGTTGTTGAGCTCCGAGGGGCATAAAGAGGCTTTATTGAAAATTCTGAAGAGAGCCTATGTTCCCCAGGAGATAACAATTAATCAGTTAGAGACGGTGGTGTCAAATGTCAATGCCAGCCATGGGCTGGGTTTCACCGATCTTGATTTAACCGTGGATGGGCGTAATCATAATCGGGCTTTACACATTGCTATGGAATGTAAAGGGGCCGTGCTCTTGCACGTGTTGGTGGATACCGGCTCCTCTTTAAATGTGTTGCCAAAGAAAGCCCTGGCGAAGCTGGACTGTGAAGGGTTGATTTTGACGCCCACATACCTGATAGTGAGAGCTTTCGACGGTTCAAAGAGGGTAGTGTTCGGGGAAGTGGAGCTCCCGGTGAAGATCGGGCCCGAGGTGTTCAAGTCGGTATTCTATGTCATGGATATTCAGCCGGCATACAGTTTCCTGTTGGGTCGCCCATGGATTCATGCTGCTGGGGCAGTGACTTCGACTTTGCACCAGAAGCTGAAGTACATCTGGGATGGGTAGGTCGTCACAGTTTGTGGGGAGGAGGATATCTTTGTCAGCCACTTGTCATCGTTCAAATATGTTGAAATGGACGGTGAGATATGGGAAACGCCGAGTCAAGCATTCAAAACCGTCAAGGTGGAGAATGTTATTTTTGCTAAAGAGGAAAAGCCGTCCATTTCTTCGTACAAGCAGGCCGCTGAGGTGGTGAAGAGTGGGGAAGCTCCTGGTTGGGGAAAGATGATGGACATCGCCGCCAAGAAAGACCGATTCGGAGTGGGTTATCAGCCGGGGCGAGGCTCGTCTGGATAGGGCAGAGGACGTCGTCCGTCATTCACATTCACCAGTGCTGGAATGCTGGATCCAGATCACATCTGTATGGTGGGCGAAGAAGTTGACAGCGACTGCGAGATGGATCAATGGATAAAGCCGTGCGTACCAGGGATGGAAGTCCAGAACTGGAAGGCCGAAAAGATCATCACTGTCACTCTACTTGAAGAGTAATATTTTCTGTTTTCAATTTTATTTGCATGGAAGCCATACATTTTGCCCGAAACGTAATGGTTCATTGTAAGGGCTACCTCATGTTTCATTTTGCAAAATTTGCATCATAAATAAAAGGATGTTTTTCAATTAAAAGCGGTGTTCTCTGTTTTTCATTTTTTTTTTGCAGTTTAAAAACAAAAATAAAGATAAAAATGGAAATGTTTTCATTTTTTCCTTTTCAATTTGTCTCGCTCCGGTTCTAAAGCAATGCATGAATCAACATTCATGCAGATGCGATTTCTCGCCGGATCTCATCGATAACAGTCCTGTTACACCCTCATATGACTTCGACAATCCGATCTATCATGCCGAAGAAGAAGGCGAAGAAGATTGTGAACTGCCGGAGGAATTAGCCAGGTTGTTGAAACAAGAGGATAAGGTGATTCAGCCGCACGAGGAACGAGTTGAGATTGTGAATCTGGGTACCGACGAGGTCAGAAAAGAAGTGAAAATCGGGGCTGCTTTGGAGGCGAGTGTCAAGAGCAGAATGGTAGCATTGTTGAAAGAGTATGTCGATATCTTTGCCTGGTCTTATCAAGATATGCCAGGGTTGGATACCGATATCGTTGTGCACAAGCTACCGTTGAGAGCAGATTGTCCTCCAGTGAAGCAGAAGCTGCGCAGAACTCGACCTGAAATGGCCATGAAAATTAAAGAGGAGGTTCAGAAGCAGTGGGATGCTGGTTTCCTAGCTGTCACTAATTATCCGCCTTGGGTCGCGAATATTGTGCCGGTCCCAAAGAAGGATGGGAAGGTGAGAATGTGTGTGGACTACCGAGATCTGAACAGAGCTAGCCCGAAGGATGATTTCCTGTTACCCCACATTGATGTGTTGGTAGATAATACAGCTCAATTCTCGGTGTTTTCCATCATGGATGGCTTTTCTGGCTATAATCAAATCAAAATGTCGCCAGATGATATGGAGAAAACAACGTTCATCACGCCATGGGGCACTTTCTGTTATAAGGTGATGCCATTTGGTCTCAAGAACGCCGGTGCTACTTATCAGAGAGCCATGGTGACTTTGTTTCATGATATGATTCATCATGAAATCGAATGCTATGTTGATGACATGATAGCAAAGTCCCAGACAGAGGAAGGACATCTGGTGGATCTGGCCAAGTTGTTTGACCGGTTGAGACAATTCAGACTGAGGTTCAATCCTAATAAGTGCACTTTCGGAGTGCGGTCCGGTAAACTGCTGGGGTTTATTGTGAGTGAAAAAGGAATCGAGGTTGATCCTGCTAAAGTAAAAGCAATACGAGAAATGCTTGAACCGAGAACAGAGAAGGAGGTTCGTGGTTTCTTAGGTAGATTGAACTACATTTCGCGGTTCATATCTCATCTAACAGCCACGTGTGAGCCAATATTCAAGTTATTAAGAAAAGATCAAACGGTCAGGTGGAATAATGATTGCCAAGCGGCATTTGAAAAGATAAAAGAGTATTTGCAAGAGCCTCCGATTCTGATGCCTCCTGTGGAGGGACGACCGTTAATCGTGTACTTGACAGTCCTCGAGGGGTCTATGGGGTGTGTATTGGGGCATCATGACGAGTCTGGTCGGAAAGAGCATGCCATATACTACCTTAGCAAAAAGTTTACCGACTGTGAAACAAGATATTCACTGCTCGAGAAAACATGCTGTGCTTTGGTCTGGGCTGCTCGCCGACTGAGACAGTATATGCTGGTTCATACCACTTCATTAATTTCCAAGATGGATCCAATCAAGTACATTTTTGAGAAGCCAGCATTGACCGGACGGGTTGCGAGGTGGCAAATGATTTTGACTGAATATGATATACAGTATACCTCTCAGAAAGCAAACAAGGGGAGTGTATTGTCTGATTACCTCGCCCAACAACCCATTGAGGATTATCAACCGATGAAGTTTGAATTCCCTGATGAGGACATCATGTTTCTCAAATCGAATGATTGCAAGGAACCAATCCCGGAGGAGGGGCCTGACCCTGAATCCGAATGGATTCTGATGTTTGATGGGGCCGTTAACGTGAATGGTAGTGGTGTTGGTGCTGTTTTGGTTACGCCGAAAGGGTCCCACATTCCTTTTGCTGCCCGGCTAACATTTGAGTGCACCAACAACGTGGCTGAATACGAAGCTTGTATCTTGGGGATTGAAGAGGCGATTGATTTGCGGATCAAAAACCTTGTTACATATGGAGATTCGGCTTTGGTTGTGAATCAGTTTAACAGAAAATGGTATACGCATCAATCTCATTTAATTCCATATCGGGATTATACGAGGAGATTGCTGACGTTTTTCACCAAAGTGAAAATGCATCATGTGCCTAGAGAAGAGAATCCGTTGGTGGATGCTTTGGCTACTCTGGCTGCCTTGATTAAGGTGCAATGGTGGAATCAGTTCCCCAGTGTTGAGGTGGGACGTTTGGATAGACCGACATATGTGTTTGCTGTTGACACAGCGCCTAACGATGAGAAGTCGTGGTATTACGATATCAAGCGCTATCTAGAGACCCAAGAGTATCCTGAGGGAGCATCCAAGAAGGACCGAAAGACTCTGCGGAGGTTGGCCATGGTGTTCTACTTGAATAAGGATGGGTTTTGTACAAGCGAAATTTCGATTGGGTCTTGCTCATATGTGTTGATGATAAAGAAGCAAGCCAATTGATGAAAGAAGTACACGAGGGGTCGTTCGGTACCCATGCCTGTGGAA